>NC_044035.1:195558986-195774209 GCF_901765095.1 Microcaecilia unicolor
GCCTCAAGGATCGGTGCTGGGGCCGATTCTGTTCAATATATTTGTGAGTGACATTGCCGAAGGGTTAGAAGGTAAAGTTTGCCTATTTGCGGATGATACTAAGATCTGTAACAGAGTGGACACCCCGGAGGGAGTGGAAAACATGAAAAAGGACCTACAGAAGCTAGAAGAATAGTCTAAGGTTTGGCAATTAAAATTCAATGCGAAGAAATGCAAAGTGATGCACTTAGGAAGTAGAAATCCACAGGAGACGTATGTGTTAGGCGGGGAGAGTCTGATAGGTACGGGCGGAGAGAGGGATCCTGGGGTGATAGTATCTGAGGATTTGAAGGCGACGAAACAGTGTGACAAGGCGGTGGCCGTAGGTAGAAGGTTGTTAGGCTGTATAAAGAGAGGTTTGACCAGCAGAAGAAAGGGGGTGTTGATGCCCCTGTATAAGTCGTTGGTAAGGCCCCACCTGGAGTATTGTGTTCAGTTTTGGAGGCCGTATCTTGTTAAGGATGTAAAAAGAATTGAAGGGGTGCAAAGAAAAGCTACGAGAATGGTATGGGATTTGCGTTACAAGACGTATGAGGAGAGACTTGCTGAACTAAATATGTATACTCTGGAGGAAAGGAGAAACAGGGGTGATATTATACAGACGTTCAAATATTTGAAAGGTATTAATCCGCAAACGAACCTTTTCCAGAGATGGGAAGGTGGTAGAACGAGAGGACATGAAATGAGATTGAAGGGGGCAGACTCAAGAAAAATGTCAGGAAGTATTTTTTCATGGAGAGAGTAGTGGATGCTTGGAATGCCCTCCCGCGGGAGGTGGTGGAAATGAAAACGGTAACGGAATTCAAACATGCGTGAGATAAGCATAAAGGAATCCTGTGCCGAAGGAATGGATCCTCAGGAGCTTAGTCAAGATCGGGAGGCGGGGCTGGTGGTTGGGAGGCGGGGATAGGGCTGGGCAGACTTATACGGTCTGTGCCAGAGCCGGTGGTGGGAAGCGGGACTGGTGGTTGGGAGGCGGGGATAATGCTGGACAGACTTGTACGGTCTGTGCCAGAGCCGGTGGTTGGGAGGTAGGGCTGGTGGTTCGGAGGTGAGGATAGTGCTGGGCAGACTTATACGGTCTGTGCCAGAGCCGGTGGTTGGGAGGTGGGGCTGGTGGTTGGGAGGCGGGGATAGTGCTGGGCAGACTTATAAGGTCTGTGCCCTGAAGAGCACAGGTACAAATCAAAGTAGGGTATACACAAAAAGCAGCAAATATGAGTTATCTTGTTGGGCAGACTGGATGGACCGTGCAGGTCTTTTTCTGCTGTCATCTACTATGTTACTATGTGCCAGAGCTGGTGGTGGGAGGCGGGACTGGTAGTTGGGAGGCGGGGATAGTACTGGGCAGACTTATAGGGTCTGTGCCAGAGCTGGTGGTTGGGAGGCGTGGTTGGGAGGCAGGGATAGGGCTGGCCAGACTTATACGGTCTGTGCACTGAAGAGGACAGTACAAATAAAAAAGTAGCACATATGAATTTATCTTCTTGGGCAGACTGGATGGACCGTGCAGGTCTTTTTCTGCCATCATCTACTATGTTTACTATGTGAGCTTTTAGCTTAGATTTGAAGACGGCCAGAGATGGGAGCTTGACGTATCGGCTCAGGAAGTCTATTACCAGCATATGGTGCAGCCAAGATAAAAGGAATGGGTCTGGAGTTAGTGGTGGAGGAGAGGGGTGCAGATAAGAGAGATTTACCCAGTGAACGGAGTTCCCAGGGAGGAATGTAGGGGAGATGAGAGTGGAGAGATACTGAGGAGCTGCAGAGTGAATGCACTTATAGGTCAATAAGAGGAGTTTGAACTGTATGCGGAAATGGATAGGAAGCCAGTGAAGTGACTTGAGGAGAGGGCTAATATGAGCATAACGACCCTGGTGGAATATTAGTCGAGCAGCAGAATTTTGAACAGATTGAAGAGGAGAGAGATGGCTAAGTGGGAGACCTGTGAGAAGCAAGTTGCAATAGTCTAAGCGAGAGGTGATAAGAGCGTGGATGAGGATTCTGGTAGTGTGCTCAGAAAGGAAAGGGCGAATTTTGCTGATATTATAGGGAAAGAAACGACAGGTTTTAGCAGTCTGTTGAATATGTGCAGAGAAGGAGAGGGAGGAGTCGAAGATGACCCCAAGGTTATGAGCTGATGAGACAGGAAGGATGTTATCCACAGAAATAGAGAATGGGGGAGGAGGAGAGGTTGGTTTAGGGGGAACGATGAAAAGCTCAGTCTTGGTCATGTTTAGTTTCAGATGGCGCTGAGACATGCAGGCAGCAATGTCAGACAGGCAGGCTGATACTTTGGCCTGGGTTTCGGCTGAGATTTCTGGTGTGGAGAGGTAGATCTGGGAGTCATCAGCGAAAAGATGATACTTGAAAACCATGGATGAGATCAGAGTACCAGGGAAGAAGTATAGATGGAGAAGAGAAGAGTTCCAGGACAGATCCCTGTGGTACACCAACTGACAGTGGGATAGAACTAGAAGAGGATCCACTAGAGTATACAATAAAGGTACGCTGGGAGAGATAAGAAAAAACAGGAAAGACAGAGCCCTGACATCAAGTGAGGACAGCGTATCCAGGAGTAGGCTGTGATCACAGTGTCAAAAGCAGCAGATAGATCGAGAAGGATGAGGATAGAATAGAGACTTTGGATCTGGCTAGGAACAGATCATTAGAGACTTTAGCAAGCGTTGTTTCAGTTGAATGAAGGGGCGAAAGCCAGATTGAAGTGGAGCCTGCAAAGAGGTGGGAAAATGTGGGATACAAATGCAATAAATAAATAAATCAAGAATAGCTTGAGATGAAAGAAAGTCAAGGCAATGGCAAGTGAACAGCACGTTCAAGTATCTTGGATAGGAAAGGGAGGAGGGAGATAGTTGGAAGGACAGGTAGGGTCCAATGAAGGTTTTTTAAGGAGTGGTGTGACGTTGCTCATAACGTGCATAGCTTGTCTCTATTGATGACAGACAAGCGCCCTTGTCTGCCCCTGCCTTTGAAGCACGAAATATGTTTTCTTCAACTTCTCCCAGAGCCTGCTTAGCTTCTCTGAATACTTCTCTTTTGTTGCTTGATAGCTTTCCAGGAATTTCTGGGTTAATTTGCAAGTTCTTTTACTCTTGACTTTTTGTTGGGTCTGGTGGGGGTGGCTATCTACTGAATCTGCCTGACCTCTAGCTGCTCCTGCGTATCTGGTGTAGGGATACTTTATCTGTACAGTCTGTGTGATGTTGAGATATGCCATTCTGTACTTGCTTATTAATCTGTATTGTGAGGGATCAGCTCTTGTTTACAGGGAGGCTGGAAGTATAAAAGGTCAGAGGACAGAACAGTAATTTCATTTTTGGCGCATGTCCATCTGAAAAATATATTTTTTTCAAGTGCGAGTAATGGACGCCACACCAAGTGGTATTTGATACACAAAGCTCATTACTATCTGTATTCTTTACCACTAGGTCAATGGCTGGCGGTAAGGTCTCAGACCAAAAATGGATGCACGCAATTTTAATTTTGACGCATGTCCATTTTCAGCAAAAAAAAGGCCTTTTTACAGGCACGCTAAAAAATGGATTGGTGCACACCAAAACCCGCGCCTATACTACTGCAAGCCATTTTTCAGTGCAGCTTTGTAAAAGGACCCCTCGATTCTTCCAGATATCAGATCCAAGATGTCAACATGCACCTGATACGTGCTGAGAGCCTCTCCTAAGTGGCCTGCGATGCCGAAAACCCAGGGGGGAGTCGGCGGTTGGAGCCTCACTGCGACCGCCCCCACAGGTTTTCGGTCCTATGGAGTCTTTTGTGGTGAGGCTGGGGAACCCAGTTCGGTCAGGAGGAAGCCTGCTTGAGATGCCTGGAGAGGGTAGAGATCTGGAGGCATCATCTGGGCTGGAAGTCACCCTGAGTCTCGACTGTAGAGCTCCACCATCACAGTTGCTAATTAGCAGTTTGTCGCCTTCGGTGAAAAGGACTCCACTGCAAGGAAGTGCGGAGGAGTCCCGAAGCCGAGAGGCCCTTAACCAGCCAGCATCGGACAAGTGATCAACAGTTTCTCTGGATTCACAGCTTGAAGCAGCGGGAATTTCATCTAATGTGAGTGATCAGACTGCAGCAGATAGTTATCAAGAAGTAAGTCCTCAGACACAAGACTTGGTGCCTTCCTCACAATTTTCTTCTTTTTCGAGTAGTAAACCAGCTGAAGTGACCCAGGATACTCTTTGGGTCACCTTTCAGGTGCTGTAGAGGACTTGCAGCTCATCTGCAAGTCCTTTCAGTCTTCTCTGGGGTGACTCCCAGGTCCGCTTCGATCCACTCAGGGCCTCCGCTCTAGGTGCCCAGCACTCCAGCCAGGTGCTGTGGAGGACTTGCAGCCCTTCTGCATTTCCTCACAGCTGTATCCGGGGTGACTCCCATCCCGATCTTCCCAGGGCCCTCGCTCCAAGTACCTGAGTTTCCAGGTGCTTTTTTGGCTAGGATCAGGCGACCCTCAGGGGGAGGAATGCTGGCTTCGGCCTAACCCCTGGTAAGGCCTTTTCATCAGCTGAGAGGTGCCCAGCTCTACCAACTGGCTGCCTTTCAGGTGCTGTAGAGGACTTGCAGCTCATCTTCACATTTTCAGCCTTCTCTGGGGTGACTCTCAGGTCCACTCCGATCCACTCAGGGCCTCCGCTCTAGGTGCCGCGGGGCATTTTTCTCTTTACATCTATTTTTCTCCCAGTTACTCTATCTGTTGCTTACACCTCAGTCACTACTCATGGCCCCTATACACATTCTTTTCCTTGCCCCTGTCCATTTCCTAATCTTTCCCCCCTCCCCCTACTGCTGTCTACTACAGGAACTCACTGCCCATCCATGTCCTCTCCCGTCCTGCTCACTACTACAATAACCTACCCACCCCAGTCCCTCACCACCACCATCTCTCCTATCCCCCTCCTCCTTCCTAGCTCTCAACCTTCATCACTTCCTTCCTGCCATTAACCCATCCCATTCCTCCTAAGTGCATCCCGTCTTCGTCGCCTTCGTCGCCCTACCTCCCCCACCCTCCTCCGCATTCTCTTGCTCCTTCTGCTGCTATCCGTGGGAGACATCAATCCCAATCCAGGTCCCCCGCACCTGTCCTCGTCCTATCCATGCAAACGATTCCGGGATATCTCCAATCTCATCTCTATTCCCCTCCTCCCCCCATCTTCCTCCCCTTCTCGTGTGCCTGTGGACTGCCTGCTCTGTCTGCAAACAAACTTTCCTTCACCCACGATCTCTCATCTCCCGTTCCCTCCAAACTGCTTGCCCTAAATGAAACCTGGCTCACCCCCGACGACTCTGCCTCCAGTCGCGGCCTGTGCCATGGAGGTTATCTTTTCTCCCACACTTCCCGCCCAGTTGGCCGCGGAGGAGGAGTCGGGTTTCTACTTTCGCCCTCCTGTAGTTTTCAACCCCTCCTCCTACCACAGTCTCACTGTTTCTCATCCTTTGAAGTTCACTCCATCCGTCTATTCTACCCGCTGCCACTCAGAGTTGCAGTCATTTACCGCCCCCCCCCCCCCCCCCCGATAAGTCCCTCCCTTCCTTCCTTACCGACTTCGATGCCTGGCTCTCTGTTTTTCTTGAACCCTCATCTTCGTTCCTCATTCTTGGAGACTTTAACATACACGCTGATGACCCATCCGACTCCTACGCTTCTCAGTTCCTCACTCTGACATCCTCCTTCAACCTCCAGCTGAGCTCCACCACCCCTACTCACAAAACTGGCCATTGTCTTGACCTCATCCTCTCCTCTACCTGCTCACCCTCCAATTTCTGCACCTCTGCTCTTCCTCTCTCAGATCATCACCTGATCACCTTCACACTTCATCACCCTTCCCCTCAGTCCCGCCCAACACTAACCACTACTTTCAGGAATCTCCAGGCTGTCGACCCTCCCACCTTATCCTCTTGTATCTCTAATCTCCTCCCTTCCATTGTGACCTCGGAGTCTGTCGACAAGGCTATCTCTGCTTACAATGCCACTCTCTCCACTGCTCTGAACACACTTGCACCATCCATCTCCCGTCCCACAAGGCATACTAATCCCCAGCCCTGGCTGACCCCTTGCATCCGATACCTTCGCTCCTGCGCCCGATCTGCCGAACGCCACTGGAGGAAATCTCGCACCCATACCGACTTCATTCATTACAAATTCATGCTATCCTCTTTCCAGTCCTCCCTATTCCTTGACAAACAGGACTATTACATCCAATTGACTAATTCTCTCGGCTCCAACCCTCGTCGTCTCTTCGCCACCCTTAACTCCCTCTGCTCCCATCCCCCCCTCACTCTCTCCTAAATAACTAGCTGACTACTTCCGTGACAAGGTGCTTCTGCAACCTTGAATTCACTACCAAGCCACCTCCCCTTCACCCTTTAACCCACTCCCTCAACCAACCAACCCAGGCCTCCTTCTCCTCTTTTCCTGATATCACCGAGGAGGAAACCGCCCACCTTCTTTCCTCCTCGAAATGCACCACCTGTTCCTCTGATCCCATCCCCACCAACTTACTAAACACCATCTCTCCTACTGTCACCCCCCAATCTGTCATATCCTCAACCTCTCTCTCTCCACTGCAACTGTCCCTGACACCTTCAAGCATGCTGTAGTCACACCACTTCTCAAAAAACCATCACTAGACCCTATCTGTCCTTCCAACTACCGCCCCATCTCCCTCCTACCCTTCCTCTCCAAGATACTTGAACGTGCTGTTCACAGCCATTGCCTTGATTTTCTCTCCTCTCATGCCATCCTTGATCCGCCTCAATCCGGCTTTCGCCCTCTACACGCGACAGAAACAGCACTATCTAAACTCTGTAATGACCTGTTCCTTGCCAACTCCAAAGGTCATTACTCCATCCTCATCCTCCTCGACCTATCCGCCGCTTTTGACACTGTCAATCACAACTTACTTCTTGCCACACTATCCTCATTTGGATTCCAGGGCTCTGTCCTCTCCTGGTTCTCCTCTTATCTCTCCCACCGCACCTTCAGTGTACATTCTCAAGGATCTTCCTCCACCCCCATCCCGCTCTCTGTTGGAGTTCCTCAGGGATCTGTCCTTGGACCCCTTCTTTTTTCAATCTACACCTCTTCCCTGGGTTCGCTGATCTCATCCCATGCTTTCCAATATCATCTTTATGCTGACGACACCCAGCTTTACCTCTCCACACCGGACATCACTGCGGAAACCCAGGCCAAAGTATCGGCCTGCCTATCTGACATTGCTGCCTGGATGTCCAACCGCCACCTGAAACTGAACATGGCTAAGACCGAGCTTATTGTCTTTCCACCCAAACCCACTTCTCCTCTCCCTCCTCTCTCTCTCTGTTGATAACACCCTCATCCTCCCCGTCTCATCTGCCCGCAACCTCTGAGTCATCTTCGACTCCTCCCTCTCCTTCTCCGCGCATATCCAGCAGATAGCCAAGACCTGTCGCTTCTTTCTCTATAACATCAGCAAAATTCGCCCTTTCCTCTCTGAGCATACCACCCGAACACTCGTCCACTCTCTCATTACCTCTCGCCTTGACTACTGCAACCTACTCCTCACTGGCCTCCCACTTAGCCATCTATCCCCCCTTCAATCCGTTCAGAACTCTGCTGCACGTCTTATCTTCCGTCAGGACCGATATGCCCATATCACCCCTCTCCTCAAGTCACTTCACTGGCTTCCGATCAGGTACCGCATACAGTTCAAGCTTCTCCTACTTACCTACAAATGCACTCGATCTGCAGCCCCTCATCTCTACCCTCATCTCCCCTTACACTCCTACCTGTAACCTCCACTCACAGGACAAATCCCTCCTCTCAGTACCCTTCTCCACCACTGCCAACTCCAGACTCCGCCCTTTCTGCCTCGCCTCACCCTATGCGTGGAATAAACTCCCTGAGCCCATACGCCAAGCCCCCTCGCTGCCCATCTTCAAATCCTTACTCAAAGCCCACCTCTTCAATGTCGCCTTTGGCACATAACCATTATACCTCCATTTAGAATATCTAGACTGCCCCAACTTTACATTTCATAAAGATTGTAAGCTCCTTTGAGCAGGGACTAGCCTTCTTTGTTAAACTGTACAGCGCTGCGTAACCCTAGTAGCGCTTTAGAAATGTTAAGTAATAGTAGTAGTAGTAATTATAAACCTGGGTAAGGAGCTATGTCCTCAAGTTCAAAAATAAGAACAACAAATTATCTCTCAAGAAAAAAAAGTTGGAAATAGTTGACTCTCAATTTAAGCAATTAAAGGGACAGGTTGAAAAACAGGAGAAAGAAATGGAAAATATGCAGAAGATACAGGAAGCTATAATTAAAGTTACAACTGATCTCCATAGAAAGATAGAGACACTGGGGAATATGACTAGAGCCAATAACTTACGTTTATTTAATTTCCCATAGACCTTTTCTATATCTTCCAGAGAGATGTTAAAACGTTATATCAAAGAAATTTTAGGAGTTTCTGAAGACAATATACCCCCATTCTCTCAAGTCTATTATTTGCCAGAAAAAACTTCAGAGGGTCAGCAAAAAGATTTGATTCAGGACAATTTGCCTTTAAATGTTTCGGAAATTTTGGAGTCCTCTGATACTAAGACTGCGATATCCTCAACATTGCTTGTAACTGTTACTCTTGCACCAGATAAAGGCAGGCTGATTAAACTATTCATCAAAAACAGACAAAAATCTTTGGGAGGTTTAAAAGTCCAAATTTTTCCAGATTTACAAGGGAAACCCAAAAGAAATGTTGACACTTTCTTTTACTTAAACCAGGAGTCCTTCAGATAGGAACTACATTTTACTTGTGATATCCCTGAAAATGTGTAGTTAGGCATCAAGATGTAAAATATGTCTTTTTTGAACCTTCTCAACTCAGTTTTTCTTGCAGGTAAACAGCTCTAATTACAAAGGGGATTTTCCTAGTATTTCAGGGCTAAATCTTTAATTAAAATTTCCGTTTTACTCTACCATATGTAATCTTGGATCCAAAGTTGTGGACTTGAGTTAAGCTACCTTAATGGATACCTTTAATGATAAATAGGGAAATTGAACTAATTAAGTTGGCTAGCTATACTCTGCTGTACAAGAGATTTCTTGGTTGGAAAATTTGCAATGTTAATAAATTAAAAAAAGAGAGAAAAATATTCTTCCAGATATCAGGGGTGGTAATCTTGATCAGCAATTGTGAGCATAGACTGCAATCATTGGAACCAAGAGGTTTAAATGAAAGTATACAGTGGACTGCATTTTTCTAAACTATTGTTTATATATTGATGCATTTTCTATTTCATCACAGTCTGCATAAGCAATTTGATCTTGTAGGGATCAGTAAAGCTATGTTCAATATATTTGACGTCATCACTGACGTGGCTGTTTGCATTTGACTGCTATACGAGGACCATTTTTTTTTAGGCTAGCACTCTGCCAGTCAGCATGTGGGATGAATGATTGTGTTTTACAGTGAGTGTACATCGCAGTGAGTTGGCTAAATTATGATTGCATCTGAATTATCTGTCTTTACTATTGTATTTTTCACACAGTGTCAAACGAATAGTATCCCATGAGGAAGCCTGTTGAGGTAAAATGGGTTCCCGTTGAGAGTTGGATGAATAGAAGCTCAAGACAAAAGTTAAGTGCTTCTCAGATACATGCTGTGTGATGTTATATGGCAGGTAAAAGAAAAGACTTGGAACAGTGACTGAATTCATTGTGCAAATCATGATGTAACAGAAGAGATTTTCATTGCCTTAAAATGTTGGAATTATTCAAGTGAAAGAAATGCGATTGAACAAGCAAATTTGAAATGATAATTTTTGGAGGTTTTTAGCAGATGATTGGTCCTAGTCAGAAGGAGCTTTGGCTTTTGAAAAATATATGGGTTATGCCCAGCCAATGGCAATTACCTTTGACTGCTCAGGTTTTTTTCTCCTTTTTAAATAAAAAATTGCATTTTTGAAAAAATCCTTTAAAAATTATTTTTTCTGTTTGATGAATAGTCCTTTTTGCCACTGGATTCAGTAATTTTTCAGGTGAGTTTGTTTTCCACCTTTTTCATTTTATCTTCTCTAAATTTTGTTGAACAGTTCTTTATTGTTAGTTCAATTCTGGTCACCATATGTCTCGACCACAAGGGGGATGAGCCCTTAGGTCCCGCAAGGCCCAAAAGGACCTCAAAGGACAGCCGCGCAACCCCAAGTCTTCACCCGCGGTGACCGCCATTCACCAAGGGTTGAGCCCCCAGCTGCAGGCGGTCAACGGGACTTCAGGAACCGCGGGGTTACCGGACTGGCCTGGGCTGGAACCGGGAGAGAAGCGGGCAGGTGGAAAGAGGAGTCCAAAGACTGGCAGCAGATCAGGACCGGCAGCAAAAGCGTAGTCAGGGTCAGGCAAGAGGTCAAGGCCGGCGACTAGTAGAGAAGTCAAAGTCAGGCTGGAGGTCGAGGCAGGCAGCTAGGCAGAGATACCAGGAAACAGTCCAAATTCCAAAGTCCGCAAAACCAGGAAGACAACCAAACACAGGAACCACGGAAAACGGCTTCAGGAACAGAACCTGAAGCAAAGTGCTAGCTCCGTTCCCTTCTTTAAATACAGTACCACATCAGCCGCCCCGCCCCCATAGGAGCAGCCCACCAATCCAGCCCTGGGTATCGGCAGAGCCCCTCTGATTGGCTCTGTCCGATTTCCCAGGCGGGATCACCAACTTGGCCTCCCAATCTGGCGCCTCAGAGGCGGAGCTCCGGGCCCTTCAGCCCAGGAGGGAGGAAGACGCCGACCATCGCGTTCTGGCACCGCCTCCTTCGGCGGCGCGAACATCGCCTCCACAACCGGCGACCGAGAGACCGGCGGCCGCAGTCTCCGGCCTCCGGTCCCGGCCGGAACAGCCATCACTGCGGCGGAGCCCGACTCCCCGCCGAGGCCTTCGGGCCACTACCCCTCGCCGCGGAGGACGCTGGCTCCCGCCCCCCGCGGCAGAAGAGCAGGTAGGGGCGCGAGACGCGACACCATATCTCAAAAAAGATATAATGGAATTAGAAAAGGTTCAAAGAAGAGTGACCAAAATGATGGAACTCCTCCCATATGAGGAAAGCTAAAGAGGTTAGGCCTCTTCAGCTTAGAAAAGTGGCAGCTGAGAGGGGATATGATTGAGGTCTACAAAATCCTGAGTGGTGTGGAACAGGTAAAAGTGAGTCGATTTTTCACTCTTTCAAAAAGTACAAAGACCAGGGGACACTCGATGAAATTACATGGAAATACTTTTAAAACAAATAGAGGGAAATATTTTTTTCACTTAAAGAATAGTTAAGCTCTGGAACTCATTGCCAGAGGATGTGGTAATAGCAGTTAGCGTACTTGGGTTTAAAAAAAGGTTTGGAAAAGTTTCTGGAGGAAATGTCCATAGCTTCTTATTGAGATAGGCATGGGGGAAGCCACTGCTTGCCCTGGGATTGGTACCATGGAATGTTGCTACTAATTGGGTTTCTGCCAAGTACTTGTGACTTAGATTGGCCAGTATTGGAAGCAGGATATTGGTCTGACCCAGTATGGCAATTCTTATGTTCTTATGAATAAACTGACTACCTGATTAACAGCATTTCAATAATGGGCTATAAACAAACAACTCTGCCTGAACCCAACAGCTCCTGTGAGTCCCTAACAAAATATGTACCTGACATCAAAATCTTTTTGGGGAGCTACAAATTCCCCCCTAAAAATCACAGGTCAGGGGCACTTATACTGATCCCCATATCTAAGCAACCTTTGGAAGCTGCCTCTATCGTCTGCAACAACTACATTGTCTCTCTCCATATATTCAAAGGCAAGTCTTGTCACAGTGGTTCATTCCATGGTAACATCAATGCTTGATTTTTGTAATGCACTCTACATAGGTATGACTTCTTTTATTAGCGTTTGCAAAGAGTTTGCACCAGCTCAAATTGGTTCAGAGTGCTGCGACATGATCGCATCACACCATTGCTGAAAAAACATCACTGG
The DNA here is from genome assembly GCF_901765095.1 of Microcaecilia unicolor. NCBI lineage: Eukaryota > Metazoa > Chordata > Amphibia > Gymnophiona > Siphonopidae > Microcaecilia > Microcaecilia unicolor. Next base: position 195,571,031 of record NC_044035.1, read on the forward strand.
CTACCAGTACAATACAGGGCTAAATTTTAAACTCTATGTCTGATCTTCAAGGCAGTTAAAGGAAATGGGCCAAAGTACTTGAAGAACAGGATCTTCCTCGATATGCCTCAAAGGTTGCTAAGGTCCTCCAAAGGAATATCACTAAGCACACTCTCTCCAAAGGAAATCACATTATGTGATACCTGGCCATTAGCGTTTTCCAAAGTAGATCCCAAACTTAAGAATCCACTCTCAGATATAACCTAAGCTTATCTCTACTTTAGGAAGCAAATAAAAGCTTGACTCTTTTCCAAGCCTTTAATGGAAAAAGCAGCTAACTAGATAGTCAAGACACAAGGACTAATACTAGCTGTATATACTATAACAAGACTTGCTTATCTACTCCTACTGTAACTAAAATCATTTTCCTGAACCTTTTTCTGACTTCATGTACAATTTTTCCTTAAATTAGTCACCCAAAATTCTATCTTTCTCCTGTTACTGTATCACAGTGCTAGACAAATCCCAGGTGCCAGGTTGCCATGGAGACTAAAAATTCGGACCTGGTGCCTATGGTTCGCAGGCTACTACTACTACTACTATTTAGCATTTCTATAGTGCTACAAAGCGTACGCAGCGCTGCACAAACATAGAAGAAAGACAGTCCCTGCTCAAAGAGCTTACAATCTAATAGACAAAAAATAAAGCAAAGAAATGTGTAGAGGAAAGAGGAGAGGAGAGTAGGTGGAGGCGAGTGGATACAAGTGGTTACGAGTCAAAAGCAATGTTAAAGAGGTGGGCTTTCAATCTAGATTTAAAGATGGTCAAGGATGGGGCAAGACGTAGGGGCTCAGGAAGTCTATTCCAGGCATAGGGCGCAGCAAGACAGAAGGAGCGAAGTCTGGAGTTGGCAGTAGCAGAGAAGGGAACAGATAAAAAGGATTTATCCAGGGAACGGAGTGTACGGGAAGGGGTGTAGGGAAGGACGAGTGTGGAAAGATACTGGGGAGCAGCAGAGTGAGTACATTTATAGGTTAGTAGAAGAAGTTTGAACAGGATGCGAAAACGAATAGGGAGCCAGTGAAGGGTCTTGAGGAGAGGGGTAGTATGAGTAAAGCGACCCTGGTGGAAGACGAGACGGGCAGCAGAGTTTTGAACCGACTGGAGAGGGGAGAGGTGACTAAGTGGGAGGCCAGCAAGAAGCAGATTGCAGTAGTCCAAACGAGAGGTGACAAGGGTGTGGATGAGGGTTTTGGTAGAGTGCTCAGAAAGAAAGGGGCGGATTTTACGGATGTTGTAAAGAAAGAAACGACAGGTCTTGACAGTCTGCTGGATATGAGCAGAGAAGGAGAGAGAAGAGTCAAAGATAACCCCAAGGTTTCGAGCTGGGAGAATGAGAGAGCCATCAACAGAAATAGAAAATGGGGGGAGCAGGGATGTGGGTTTGGGGGGGGGGGGGGGGGAAATGAGAAGCTCGGTTTTGGTCATATTTAATTTCAGGTGGCGTTGAGACATCCAGACAGCAATGTCAGACAAGCACGCTGAAACTTTGGTTTGGATGCAAGGTGAGATATCAGGGGTAGAAAGGTAGATTTGGGAGTCATCAGCATAGAGATGGTAGGAAAAGCCATGGGATGAGATTAATGAACCAAGGGAAGAAGTGTAGATAGAAAAGAGGAGGGGACCAAGAACAGAACCCTGAGGTACGCCGACAGGCAGAGGGATAGAAGTAGAAGAGGATCCACCAGAATGAACACTAAAGGTGCGGAGGGAGAGGTAGGAAGAGAACCAGGAAAGGACAGAGCCCTGGAATCCAAGTGAGGACAGGGTATCGAGAAGTATGCTGTGATCGACAGTGTCAAAAGCAGTGGAAAGATCAAGAAGAATGAGGATGGAATATTGACCTCTGGATTTAGCCAGTAATAGGGAGGGTCCAAGAAAGCACAGAGGCAGACGGTCTGCGATCTCCAAGATGGAAAACAAACGGAGCAGATCGTAGGCAAACAAAACAAGATTTATTAATATAACCCAATTACAGTATATGTATACATGCACAAAAACAGCCCGACACAGGCCGTGTTTCGCCCAACAGGGCTGCTTCAGGTGCTACACAGTAATCCTTTACTGTCAAGTATAATAGATATGTGCTCAATATACTGTAATGAATATAAAGAAGATCATCTTGATTCAAAAAAACAGCTGGATCAGAGATGCCGCAAAGCAGAATGCTGACTTAGAGTCAATCCGACAGTCACGTATCTCTGAGAATGCTGAAAAAAACAGTCTGCAGGGTAAGCGTAAGGGATGTCAATTCTTCAGAGAGATAGTTTCTGGAGGGCCCAGCTGGGAGGTCCTCTGGGAGGTAAGGGTAGGTTTTATGGGGGACATAGGCAAATGCATATGGGATGGTTAACCTAAAGATTATATCTTTAAATGTGGATGGCATTCATTCTCCAGTCAAACGCACCAAAATATTATCTTGAATAAGAAGGGAGGGTGCGGACATCGCTTTTCTTCAGGAAACGCATTTGTCTAGCTCTGAACATAAGAAACTGAAGAGGGGGTGGGTGGGAGAAGTGGTATATTCTTCCTTTACCAGCAGGAAACGGGGAGTGGCCATACTTGTCCACAAACAACTACCTCTAAACATTCATAAAGTGTTACAGGATAAGGAGGGCAGATATGCCATCATCATGGGAGAACTTTGGGGACAGAAATTGAGTTTTGGTAATATCTATGGTCCTAATGTGTATAATCATAAATTTTTTTCAGGTATCGTAGCAAGGGTGGCTGCTTATCCAGAGTACCAACTGATCCTGGGAGGGGATTTTAATTTCCTGGCAGACCCCACTATCGATTGTAAACCAGCAAAGCCAAAAAGTAAGGGCTGGCAACAAAAGGGGATACATTTCTTGACGTATCATCATTGAATTGACTACTCACTTGTCCTTTAGATTGTAAGCTCTCTGAGCAGGGCCTGTCCTTTTATGTTAAATTGTACAGCGCTGCGTAACCCTAGTAGCGCTTTAGAAATGTTAAGTAGTAGTAGTAGTAGTAGTAGATATTTGGAGAACACTACACCCTCAGGAGATAGATTTTACATTTTTCTCCAACCCACACAACACATATTCCAGATTAGATTATTTTCTTATATCACAGTCCTTGTTCCCGATAGTGAAGGTGGCGCATATACTTGATACCACATTGTCTGATCATTCGGCTATATCATTATCCCTAGCATACACAGCGGGAGGTAAGGAGAGAGTGTGGAGGTTCCCCCCTTCTTTGTATAGGGATGTTAAATTTAGAACCTATTTAAAAGAGAAATGGGAAGAGTATCAAAAGTTTAACGATACCCCGGAGGTGAACCCAATTATATTCTGGGAGGCAGCTAAGGCAGTGATGAGGGGTCATGTTTTGGCTTACACCGCTGGAAAAAAGAAAAAAATGGAAGCGGAATTGCTAAGACTTTCCACTGAATACTAGACAGCGCGCAGACAGCATGTGGGAAGCGTAAGCATAGAGCATAAGGAAAAGCTGATAGAGTTACGGAAACGCATTGATCAGCTGCTTAACACGTGGGCTGAGCAAGATATTTATTATCAAAGATTTAAACTATTCCAGTGGGGAAATAAGGCTGGGAGGCTCTTGGCTAACTTAGTGAGGCCCTACAGAAAGAGACAATTCGGGATGGGGAAGGCTGTTTGTCTCATCAGGAGGCCCAAATACAGCGCCAATTTGTACAATACTACAAATCTCTTTATGCTGAGAGGGAGCTAGACATAGGACAGAGGGTTTTTATTTTTGAGCATCTTCCGATGCCCACATTCACAGATGATCAAGTGCAAAGGCTGAGCGCCCCTATAACAACGCATGAGGTATGCCAGGGAATAAAGGCGCTGAAATTAACTAAAGCTCCAGGCCCGGATGGCTACGGCCCAGAATATTATAAACTGCTAATGGAGGAGGTGTCTGGACTCCTGTCGAGTATGTTTAATAGTCTGACCGAGGGGGGAGATAGAGGGCATAATAACCCAAACCTTGCACATATTATACTATTACCTAAACCAGGAAAAGACCCTGGGCAAGTGGGATCCTATCGGCCAATCTCATTATTATATCAAGATGTAAATCTCCTAGCAGCCATATTGGCTAAAAGAATGAATCTCTCTTTAGCCGGGGTCATCCAGGAAGATCAGGCAGGCTTTGTACCCGGCCGATATGCCTCAATGAACCTCATTAGAGCATTGGCAGCAATACATACAGTGGGGGAAATAAGTATTTGATCCCTTGCTGATTTTGTAAGTTTGCCCACTGACAAAGACATGAGCAGCCCATAATTGAAGGGTAGGTTATTGGTAACAGTGAGAGATAGCACATCACAAATTAAATCCGGAAAATCACATTGTGGAAAGTATATGAATTTATTTGCATTCTGCAGAGGGAAATAAGTATTTAATCCCTCTGGCAAACAAGACCTAATACTTGGTGGCAAAACCCTTGTTGGCAAGCACAGTGGTCAGACGTCTTCTGTAGTTGATGATGAGGTTTGCACACATGTCAGGAGGAATTTTGGTCCACTCCTCTTTGCAGATCATCTCTAAATCATTAAGAGTTCTGGGCTGTCGCTTGGCAACTCGCAGCTTCAGCTCCCTCCATAAGTTTTCAATGGGATTAAGGTCTGGTGACTGGCTAGGCCACTCCATGACCCTAATGTGCTTCTTCCTGAGCCACTCCTTTGTTGCCTTGGCTGTATGTTTTGGGTCATTGTCGTGCTGGAAGACCCAGCCACGACCCATTTTTAAGGCCCTGGCGGAGGGAAGGAGGTTGTCACTCAGAATTGTACGGTACATGGCCCCATCCATTCTCCCATTGATGCGGTGAAGTAGTCCTGTGCCCTTAGCAGAGAAACACCCCCAAAACATAACATTTCCACCTCCATGCTTGACAGTGGGGACGGTGTTCTTTGGGTCATAGGCAGCATTTCTCTTCCTCCAAACACGGCGAGTTGAGTTCATGCCAAAGAGCTCAATTTTTGTCTCATCTGACCACAGCACCTTCTCCCAATCACTCTCGGCATCATCCAGGTGTTCACTGGCAAACTTCAGACGGGCCGTCACATGTGCCTTCCGGAGCAGGGGGACCTTGCGGGCACTGCAGGATTGCAATCCGTTATGTCGTAATGTGTTACCAATGGTTTTCGTGGTGACAGTGGTCCCAGCTGCCTTGAGATCATTGACAAGTTCCCCCCTTGTAGTTGTAGGCTGATTTCTAACCTTCCTCATGATCAAGGATACCCCACGAGGTGAGATTTTGCGTGGAGCCCCAGATCTTTGTCGATTGACAGTCATTTTGTACTTCTTCCATTTTCTTACTATGGCACCAACAGTTGTCTCCTTCTCGCCCAGCGTCTTACTGATGGTTTTGTAGCCCATTCCAGCCTTGTGCAGGTGTATGATCTTGTCCCTGACATCCTTAGACAGCTCCTTGCTCTTGGCCATTTTGTAGAGGTTAGAGTCTGACTGATTCACTGAGTCTGTGGACAGGTGTCTTTCATACAGGTGACCATTGCCGACAGCTGTCTGTCATGCAGGTAACGAGTTGATTTGGAGCATCTACCTGGTCTGTAGGGGCCAGATCTCTTACTGGTTGGTGGGGGATCAAATACTTATTTCCCTCTGCAGAATGCAAATAAATTCATATACTTTCCACAATGTGATTTTCCGGATTTAATTTGTGATGTGCTATCTCTCACTGTTACCAATAACCTACCCTTCAATTATGGGCTGCTCATGTCTTTGTCAGTGGGCAAACTTACAAAATCAGCAAGGGATCAAATACTTATTTCCCCCACTGTACATACAAAGGAACCGGAGGGAGAGAAGCCATAGCTGGTTTAGACATGGAAAAGGCCTTTGACAGTATATCGTGGTAATATTTATTTTGGGTGATGGAAAAATTTGGTATAAGAGGTAGATTTATTGAATGGGTTAGGACTTTATATGCCAAGCCTAAAGCTAAGCTCCTGATCAATGATTCATTAACAGAAAGCTTTGATTTACAGAGGGGAATGAGACAGGGGTGCCCCTTGTTGCCGCTTCTGTTTCTTCTGGCTATTGAGCCCTTGGCGATAAAAATCAGACAGAGCGATAAGATTAGGGGGCTCCAGGTGGGGGGGGGGGGAGGGAGATCTGAATACATTTATTCGCAGATGATATCTTGCTTTACTTGCAGGATGCTTCCACCCACCTGGACCAGGCGCTCCTTTTAGTAAAGGACTTCGGAGGGATTTCAGGCCTGAAAGTAAACTGTGATAAATCGGAGCTACTTCTATTATCAGGCGGTTCGCACAGCGCAGGGCATGGGAACTTTCCTATCCCGCCAGTGAAACAGTTCATGCGATATTTAGGTATACATTTGAGTACTAATGTACAAGTGGTGTACAAGAAAAATATACTGGACCATATAGATAAGATTAAACAACTTTGCGAGAGAAGGAAAGACCTTCCACTCTTCCTGTATGGGAGAGTAGCATTGGTTAAGATGGTCTTGCTGCCGAAATTATTATACCCAATTCAAGCAATGCCCATTTGGATTAAAAGGCGGGATGAAAGGTCCTTCAGATCAACCATTCGATCCTTTATATGGAGACAAAAGAGAGCTAGAATAGGACACTATGTGCTGATACGTAACAAGGAAAAGGGAGGGTTCAATTTACCTGATATTCGTCTGTACAATGTGGCAGCGTTAATGCGCCTCATCTTTGAGGGTATTGGTGGACTGGCAAAATTTACGCCGATCCAGTGGTGGGAGGGCTGGTGTTCACCACACACATTTATAAACTTACTACACATGCCTCCAGGGTTGGGCACAATTACAAACACAGTATAGCTTTCTGACTCCGATATGCTCAGCCTGGAAATGGTGGAGAAGTAGGCAAGCAAAAAGCCCGATGGCATTGCCCTTCCTAAAGATGTTGGGATTAGTGGATTTCCCAGCAGGCATGGGACCCTCAATATTTAGGAGATGGGCAGAGAGTGGTTGTACAACATGAGGAGATTTGGTATCTCCAGATAGTAACACTATGGGGGGTCTCCAATAATCATCTGCTACAATACATGCAAGCCCGGCACTACTGGCAAACGGTGTGGGGGAAGTATGGGGATCAATGGTCATACGGTACTACTACTACTACTACTACTACTTATCATTTCTATAGCGCTACAAGGCATACACAGCGCTGTACACCATACACAGAAAGACAGTCCCTGCTCAAAGAGCTTACAATCTAGATAAAACCTGAGAAAGAGACCCTCAGGTGGACAATTACATCTCTTGAGGTGGGGAGAGATCAGAAGGGACCCCATAAGACTCCCCCTCAGAAAGGTACTCTGGATAGGATGATACTAGGTTTGCCCCCTGAAAGAAATAAGTTATCTAACTGGTACAAGATGGTGAAGCTGACTATATCAGCAGTGAGAGAGGATAATGCGGTTTCTAGATGGAATAGGGACTTGGGCATGCAGACCCAATTTAATGCTTTTTTTGTGATTTTAGCTGAAATGGTTAAATCTGCGGAATGGCAGGAAATCCAATTTAAATTACTACATAGGACCTATATCACCAGAGAGAGAGGGACAATAATGAAATTATGGGATTCGGATAAATGTACCAAATGTCAGGCCAGTGTGGGTACCTATTTATACACTTTTCTGGAATGTCCCAAGCCGAACCTGTGGAATGAGATCTTTAAGATACAAAATAAGGTGCTTCAAACCACAGTAGATTGGTCTCCCCAATCCTTAGTGTTGGGAGATCAGACAGACCTGATTGAGCAGGGGCTTTCTCAACCACAAAGGAGATTTTTGTATATGACTACATTGGCAGCTAAAAAAGTTATACTGCAGTTCTGGACTAGCGTGGAACCGGTGCCGTATCAATGCTGGTTGAACAAAATATTAGAATTGGCACAGCATGAGAATTTATTATATAAACATTCCCCATTCACAGATAATAGGCAATACGCACAATTGTGGCAGAAACTTGAAGAATTGATCTCGCACACTGATTCAGGGGGGAACTAATTTCACTTGCAGACAGGTAGGGAGGGAGGAAGGGTAGGAGGGGTTTGGAGGGGTGGGCAGGGTAGAAGGGATACATTTGGGTGTTACTCCTTTTTTCTTTGAATGGTATAACATATAGGGAATTGAAGGGGGGGACACAGTTGGGTGGGGGGAAAAATAAAAAGTCAATGCAGTCCTGAGTGAGGGAGGGGACTTGCACATCTTTATTCAGAGTATAAATGTTGTTCATCACAATGGTGTTTCTTTTTGTATATAAATGAACAGAGCATATGGTTGTACTGCACTGATGCTAATAAAGATAATTTAAAAAAAAAAGGTGGATGGGAATGAGCTAAGCCCAAATACCCTCTTCTGCTTCTTTTCCCTGCCCCCCCCCCCCCCCCCCCCCCCCCACGGTGCTTGTAAACCTTTCTTCAACGGCAGCAGCCATATACACTGTCTGCAGCTGGCCCGGTAACTATTCCTCTGCCACATCCTGCCTTCCCCCACTGATGCAACTTCCTGTTTTCTCAGGGGTGGGATGTGGCAGAGGAATGGTTTCTAGGCCAGGTACAGACAGCATGTGTTTATGGCTGTTGCTGGTTTGGAAGCACTGCGGGGGGTGGGGGGGGGGTGGCAAAGGAATGACGTGGGAGAGGTGTCTGGACCTGTGGAAGAGGGAGGAAGAGAGGCATAGTTGCTAGATGATATGGGGAGAGGGTTCAGGAGAGTTGCTGGACATATGGGTGGAGGGAGCAGAAAAAATCTGGATCTAAAAGGGGAGGGGGAAAGGGAGAGTCAGGAGAGTTGCTGGACTCATATGGGGGGGATCAAAAGAGTTGCTGGACTTGTGGGGGGGTAGGCTAGGAGAGTTGCTGGACTTGTAGGAGGGGGTCAAGAGAGATTCTAGACTGGCAGGGGGAGCAGCAAGAGAAAATCTGGACCTGGAGGAGGAATGGGGTGTCATAAGAGCAGCTGGATTCACATGGGGGGGGGGGGGTCAAAGAGTTGCTGGACTCATATGGGGGGGGGGTCAGGAGAGCTTCTGGGCTTGCAGGGGGTCGAGAGCTGCTGGATTGGCAGGGGGAAGGGGCAAGATAAAATCTGGACCTTTAGGGGGGCGATGAACTATCGGGGGGTACTGGGGAGAGAAGGGGATATGCCAAACTATCCAAGGGGAACCCAGAGAGAGAAGGGAGACTGAGATATGTGGAAATATGGAAGGAAACAGGGGGAGAGATACTGGATGCACAGAGGATGGGACACATGGTGCACTGGGTAATGATGGTGGATACTAGGGAATAGAAGGGAAAGAGAGAGATATCATCTAGTGTGGAAATGGAGGGGAGAGATGCTACACTCATGGAAGGAGGAAAGCTGCTGGGCATTGGGTGGAGGGTGAAGAGGAGAGAAATGGAGAGATACTGGACCACATGGAAAGAATAGGAAAGATGCTGGGCCATGTTGGGTAGGGAAGGTAGAGAGAAAGAAGAAGCTGGATATGGGAAGAAATAGGGACAAGGGAGATAGTGGGCATGCAGGGGAGGGGGGTAGGGACACAGAAGAAATGATGAGGGTAGCATAGGGTCAGGGAGACAGAGCTGATGTTGGACACAGGGGGGGGGGGATAGATACACAGAGGGCCAATGCTGAACAAGGGAAGGGAAAGGGACACAGAATGGAGATGTTGGGCAAGGTAAAGGAGATGCTGATCATGGGGGCAGAATAGGGACAGGGATACAGACGGTAGATGGATAATGGATGTGGAGAGAGAAGAACATAAGAGTAGCCATACTGGGTCAGATCAATGGTCCATCTAGCCCAGTATCCTGTTTCCAACAGTGGTTAAGCCAAGTCACAGGTACCTGGCAGAAACCCAAATTGTGGCAACATTCCATGCTACAAATCCCAGGGCAAGCAGTTGTTTCCCTATGTCTGTCGCAATAGCAGCATGACTTAGGCTAAAGTACTGTGATGAGGAGGATATCATTGTTCTCCGACAGCCTCGCACTAGTTTATAACGTGATCCTAAAATGTGTGTAATGCTTTTACTGTTATTCTCAGTTCTAAGGACTATCGTTGCTGCACTTTCTCACTGCAAAGATACATGAGCAATGCACGGTGGGTAATGTAGTTCACAGGCAGTGCAACCACACTTGCTTGGCTGTGTAAAAACTGTTACCACTGGTTGTGAGGCTGCCAAGACCTCCTCCCTCTCTCTGCCAAGCTTGGCTCTTTTGTCTTCCTGCTATCATTTCCTGGTCATTCTCAATATCTCTGTCCTGGGAGGTCAGCCAGGTATGACCTTCCCCCCCAATCGAGAGCCGTCCTCTAGGGCCACCCCTTGCTACCCGATAGCAGGCTCTGTCCCCATTGGTCTCTATCTGCTCCTCCCCTGAGCCTGTGTGAAGCCTCAACACCTCTTTGTCCTTTCAGCCATGAGGCATTCCAACCCCATCTAGCCAGAGACATGGAGCATGGATCATCTCATTCCAGACAGCTCTGTCCTTCTGAAACTCCCTGTAACAAACCTATTTTTTTACCTTGAAAATATCTCTTCTCTAATGAGATATTGCACATTCCAGTCACCCAGCTTTGGACCATTTCTACCTGTTCAACTATCCTTCCCTCCCTGCAATATATCTACCTCTCTTCAGATCTCCACCCCCAATAGCTCTCAGATTAAGGAGTCTCTGTGTCCTGGAGCAGCACCTCTGAACATCTATCTGTGAGTAAATTATCTGTGATTTATTCAATAAAAGAGACTCCATAAAAATAATAGAGACTTCGGGTGATTGGTGTGCCAAGGTTATACTCCAAGATATTGGGGCTTCTAGTTATCTAGCCTCAAGAGCCTTGATAATCATATTCATTGGGTCTTATCAGGCTTGACTATGTGTTTATTTCTTTTTATTTTATTTATTTATTAGGACTTAGCCATGGTAACATCAAGACTGGATTACTGTGATGCACTCTACAATGGTCTGACTACAAAGGATCTGAACCAGCTCCAATTGATTCAGAATGCTGCAGCAAGACTCACAGAAGGTTGCAAGTGATGTGACCACATCACACCGTTTTTGCAAAAATTTCATTGACTACCCTTACAATACAGGGCTAAATTTAAAACTCTATGTCTGATCTTCAAGGCCCTTAAAAGAAATGGCCCCGAGTACTTGAAGAACAGGGTGACCCTCTACACACCTCCAAGGACACTAAGCTCTTCCCAAGGGGTATCCCCAACCAAACGCTCTCCAAAAGATATTATACGATGTGATAACCGCTAGCGAGCCTTCTCTGGAGTAGCCCCACACTCTGGAATGCACTCCACATACACACATACACAAAAGGAGTGACACAGGCTATACATACTGCGGTAGGACATGTTTATCCACTCCTACCCTACCTGCAGGGCCGGTCTTAAGCCGAGGCGACCGAGGCGGCCGCATAGGGCCCCGCGCTTAGGGGGGCCCCGCGCGGCGCGCCTCAACCTCTTCCCGCCACAAGGATCTTTATTTTCCTTTTAACTTTACCCTCCGTTGCCGCCTCGCCAGAATCCGAGCGTCACTGAAAGCGCTCCTCCTCTCCCGAGTCCCCCCGACGTCTCTAGCAGAACTGGAGCTCTTCCTGATTCGTTCATTCTCAGTGTCCCGCCCTCGAGGATGGGACACTGAGAATGAACGAATCATGAAGAGCTCCTGTTCTGCTGCGTTCTGCTAGAGACGTCGGGGAGACTCGGGAGAGGAGGAGCGCTTTTAGTGACGCTTGGATTCCGGCGATGGAGGCGGGTAAAGTTAAAAAAACAAAAACGAAGAGCCATCCTTGGTTGGGGGGTGAAAAAGAGGGCGCCAGGGCGGGCAGGCAGTTGAACGTGGGAGCGGGAGGGTAAGGGAGAGAGGACCTGGACATGGATGCCAGGCCTCAGGGAGAGAGGGTAATGGCTGGATAGGAATGATGAATGGAGGGGGCAGGGGAGAGGAGCATGGATGGGAGGGGGCTCAGGGAGAGATGGGAATGGCTGGATAGGGATGATGAATGGAGGGGGCAGGGGAGAGGAGCATGGATGGGAGGGGGCTCAGGGAGAGAGGGGAATTGCTGGATAGGGATGATGAATGGAATGGAGGGGGCAGGGGAGAGGAGCATGGATGGGAGGGGGCTCAGGGAGAGAGGGGAATTGCTGGATTGGGATGATGAATGGAATGGAGGGGGCAGGGGAGAGGAGCATGGATGGGAGGGGGCTCAGGGAGAGAGGGGAATTGCTGGATAGGGATGATGAATGGAATGGAGGGGGCTCAGGGAGAGAGGAGCATGGATGGGAGGGCAGAGCTCAGGGAGAGAGGAGAAATTGCTGGACATGGAGGGCAGGGGAGAGAGGAGAAATGTTGGGCAGGAATGGAGGGAAGGAAAGACAAAGGAAGGAGATGCACATGGAGATGGTAGACAGGACACATAAGGACACAGGAGGATGGTGGACATGGTGAGAGAAAAAATATCAAATGGAAAGAAGACACTGCATAAAACAGAAGACACTGGGACCAAAGCGAATAGAAAAAAACAAATGATCAGACAACAAAGGTAGAAAAAAGTATTTTATTCAGAATGTATTAATTGGAATATGTCAGCTTTTGGAAATGTGCATCTGTGATATTTGCATGTAAGTTTCAATTTTTCTAGTATTGCTGCATGCTGAGTCTGACTTCTTGAGGTAACTTTCCAGTTTATTTTGCCTTCATATCTGTTGTGTCATGTGTTTTTCATGCGTGATCAAGGTGCAGTATCCTGCTAGCATGTAGCATTTGCAGCCCTTTTTGTTTTGTTTTTTTCACGAGGTAGTGTATTGGTGTTTTAGAGCCTGGTGTAATTACAGTGCTGTCTTTCCACGCATAAGGTTGTAGCTCGTCCTGTCCTTGGAATTAGTGCTGTTATGATTTGGTAAGGTTATGAGTGTGTTTTTGCACAAGTTTGTGTATAGTGTTTTGCAGTGGAGAGATTGTGTGTCCGCACCTCTGACCCCCCCGGGGTTATGAGAAATTGGAACTACTAATTGTAGTGGACTTGAACTGAATAATTTCTGGGGGGGGGGTTCATGATAGCATTGTGCTTATTATTTCAATCAGTTTTTCTGTACAAGTTTAGCTTGGGCTGGGGGCGGGGCTAGGATGGGGCCCCACCAAATTGGTCTGCATAGGGCCCCGCACTTGCTAAGACCGGCCCTGCCTACCTGAGATAACATTTAATCATCTCTCTGGCCTCATGTGCAACTTTCTTTAAATTAGTCACCTGATTTTCTAAATCCTCTCTCTCTTACCAATCTATATGTTCCATCTTTGCTTATACCCAATGCTGTCTATTAAAATGTTCTATTACGTATCGTGTTGACATTATAAGCAGTATACTATTGGGTTCATTTTCAAAAGAGAAGGGCGCCCATCTTTCAACAGTCGCCCAAATCAGCATAATCGAAAGCCGATTTTGGGCGCGCTCAACTGCTTTCCGTGCGGGGACGACCAAAGTTCCCGGGGGCATGTCGGAAGCATAGTGAAGGCAGGACTAAGGCGTGCTTAACACATGGGCGTCCTCGGCCGATAATGGAAAAAAGAAGGGCGTCCCTGACAAACACTTGGCTGACTTTACTTGGTCCTTTTTTTTGTTTACGACCAAGCCACAAAAATGTGCCCTAAATGACCACAGAGGAAATCGGGGATGACCTCCCCCTACTCCCCCAGTGGTCACTAACCCCCTAAAAAAATTAATTTAAAATATTTTTCCAGCTTCTATGCCAGCCTCAAATATCATATCCAGCTCCATGACAGCAGTATGCAGTTCTCTAGAGCAGTTTTAGTGGGTACTGCTGGGCACTTCAGGCAGGCGGAACCAGGCCCCCCCCCCCCCACCTGTTAAACTTGTGGTGGTAAATGTGAGCCCTACAAAACCCACCACAAACCCACTGTACCCACATGTGGGTGCCCCCCTACATCCCTAAGGACTATGGTAGTGGTGTACAGTTGTGGGGAGTGGGTTTTGGAGGGGGGGTTGGGGGGCTCAGCACACAAGGTAAGGGAGCTATGCACCGGGAAACTTTTTCTGAAGTCCACTGCAGTGCCCCCTAGGGTGCCCGATTGGTGTCCTGGCATGTGAGGGGGACCAGTGCACTACGAATGCTGGCTCCTCCCACGACCAAAGGGCTTGCATTTGATCATTTCTGAGATGGGCGTCCTCAGTTTCCATTATTGCCGAAAATCGGGGACGACCATCTCTAAGGTCGACCTAAATGTGGAGATTTGGGCGTCCCCGACCGTATTATCGAAACGAAAGATGGCCGCCCATCTTGTTTCGATAATTCGGGTTTCCCCGCCCCTTTGCGGGGATGTCCTCAGGAAAACTTGGGCACCCTGTTCGATTATGCCCCTCCATGACATACTTTGTATTGTTATTTGAATATTTTTACTGCTGTAATTGTCTATTGCTTATGTTTGATTTATTCTTACTGTACACAGCCTTGAGTGAATTCTTTCAAAAAGGCGGTAAATAAATCCTAATAAATAATAAAATAAAAATATTTACTACTTTTATAAAGAAATTTACCCCCAAAAACCTAGTGTACCCAACTGTAAACCCGTATACCTGCAGGTGTCACCTCTATATAGGTACTGTAGGTTTTTGATGGGTTTTGGAGGGCTCACACTTTCCACCACAAGTGTACCTATTAGAGTGAATTATGGGCCTGGGTTCCCTTCTGTACAGTGCACTGCACTGACTGGCCATAACATTTGAAGCTATCAGAGAAGTTGGTATGTACTGTTTCTTTCGTATCTTGGTGGGGGGGGGGGAGTCAGTGACCATTGGGGGAGTAAGCAGGGTTATGCCTTAATCCCCCACCAATAGTCATCTGGTCATTTAGGGGATCTTTTTGTGACTTAGTTGTGATCGAAACAAGTCTAGACCAAAACATCTAACTTTTAGCCCTGGACATTTTCTTTTTGTTCCATTATGGCAGAAAAATGTCCAAGTTTTGGGAATATCCAAATCCCATCCCAACACGCTCCCTTGTTATCTGCATGCACTGCAGAGAAAACATTTCAAATCTGAGTTTTGAAAACTGGAATTTGGACGTTTTTCAGGGAAAAACATCTAAATGCAACTTTATGCGGTTTGTTAGGCTTTTTCTCTTTTGAAAATGAGCTCAAAAACGTGTTAAAACAATGTTCCAATTTCTATGCTCTGAATCGTTATTTGGAAGATGTTAGATTAACTGAAGAAAATAGAATATAATGGATCTTTGTATCTTTTGTCTCCCATTAGATTAACTAACAGTGCTACTGAGAATTACTTGTTTGATACGACACTCATATATTCAGTGACTCCCCAGGGTAATGCTGATGTCTTGAAATGTTTTTGAGGTACACATATAGAAGAAGGTTTCACTATATATGAAACACACTAATTACTAATAAAAAGTCCCACAAAGGTGATTCTGAATAAAAATATCTTTAGTTACCATGCATGAGTCCACTATTTGTCTGGGAGTACTATATTATTTCTTTTCATTCCTTTGATATTTTCTAAAGCTATTTGCTCTGGAACTAGTATTTTCACTACCACGCCCCTTGGTTTCTTGACTTGATTTTACAATGAAGTCAGACTGTTGATATAATGCTATAAGACATAAGTCATAAGCATCGCCATGCTGGGACAGACCAATGGTTCATCGAGCCCAGAAACCTGTCTCCAATAGCGGCCAAAAGAACAAGCATTTCGTCCCGCCCATCCCAGACGTAGGATTATTCCTACGTCCATTGCTTGAAGGTTCTGGCACAGAGCTTTGCTTGTTAATGTCAGAATACTCTTGCTGATGTATGGCATTGGCATAGAAGAAGCAATAAAAAGGCACAGAGAACTGCAGACTAAAGAAATCTGCTGTATGTTATTATCGTCCCTTCTTACTTCTGTTCAGTAGCATGAACTATAGATGTGCGCCATAGCCACACCCAAGTTTCTGCACACAGAGGTGAGCCACAGATGCTGTTAGATAATGAACATGCATGAAATTGGATTGGACACAATTGAGGCAATGCATATGAAAATCTCTCTCATGCATATTCATTAATAAGTACATGAGTACATAAGTAATGCAATACTGGGAAAAGACCAAAGGCCCATCAAGCCCAGAAATGTATTTTCTCCTGTACTTTGCAAAATAAAAATAGAAATACGTTTCACAAAGCAGGCACATCTCAGTCCTTAAAAAATATTAAATACATATAATTGTTTTCTTTTCTACCTTTGTTGTCTGGGCATTTTATTTCTACAATTAGGCTGGTCCCAGTCTCCTTTCCACTTTCCATGTGTTAGTCTTCTAAATTCTTTTCTGGGTTGGCCTTTCCATTTCTTCTCTCTCCCCCATCTTCTGTTCTTTCTCTACATCTGTTTGGCACTGATCTTTTATTTTTTATTTTCCCCCTGCTTTTCTTTTCTCTGCATTTGTCCATCCATTTGATTTTACTCTCACCTTCTAGTCCTTAGTCTCATTTTCACTTTTCATCTACCTACTGACATTCCCCATCTTCCTCCCATTGCCCCCTCTGTCCCTCTCCTTTTCCAGTCTCCTATCCCCCTCCTCATCTTTCATCCACTTCCTTATTCTCCCATTCGCAACCTCTGTACTCACTCTCTTAGCCCTCATCTACCCTCCACTGCCTCTCATCCCCTCACCAGCCCCAGCTCCATCTCCATTCCTGTCTCTCTTTCCTTCTCTTGCCTCCAGGCCATTCTTCTATCTCTTACCCTATACCCCATGTCATACTGCCTCTTTCACCATCTTTTAACCCCATTTCTACCCTCACACAATCCCTTCAGAGACCCATCCCCTTCCTTCCATACCCCTCTCCAGAACCTCTCATCCTCTCCAGTCTTCCAGGTCATTCACATTATGTCTCAAACTTCTCCTCAACTTCACCCCCCTTTTTTTTTGCTTCTCTTTTCTTATCCATTTTACACCCTCACTCATTCCCTCAACCCATCAACATATCCCCACTCATACTTACCAAAGCCAAGTACGAGCATCCCTCAAAATTCCCATGCCATCTGTCCTAAGATTCCCTGCTCTGCTCCTCAAGACGCTCTCATTCAGTCACCAAATCTTAGTCATCTTCTAATCTGTCCCCTTCTACCCTGGTCCCATCTATCTTATGAACTGTCCCCCTTCTCCACTAGTCCCGTTCCAATGTCTCCTGTCCATTTCACATTTCTTCTTTCTTCATGTCTACCATCATTCCCTCTGTGTTCTTAGTAGTCATGTCCAGCAACTTCCCTCTGTGTCCCTGTCCCTATTTCCCTCATGTTCAGTATTTGCCCTCTGTGTCATCATCCCTACCCTGTCCAGTTTCTCCTCTCCTCCCCTTTCTTCTGTACCCCCCAGCCAGCACTTCCTCTCTCTCTCCCCTAACCATCCCCATAGTACTGCATTTCTCTCTCTCTCTGGCTCCAGCATCTTTCGTACTCTCCCCCAACCCATCCCATTTTTCTCTTTTCCCTCTGGTCAATCACTCCCATCCCAACATCTCTCCCTTTCTCCCCATGAGTTCAACTTCTCTCCCCTCCTCATTTGAGCTCTCCCTTTCATGGTCCCCTTCTCCCTCCCTTTGGCCAGGTGACATCTTTCTCAGGGCCGGTCTTAGCAATTGCAGGGCCCTGTGCAGACCAGTCCAATGGGGCCCCCACCTGTGCCTGCCCCACCCCCACCCATGCCCCTGCCTCCCCTGCCTGCATCTGTCACCATAAGCCATAATTTATCAGTTTAAAAGGAGCTTCAGAACCCCACCTCACCCTGTACCTTGATGTGCATCCACCACATTTCAGTAGAGAGCGTCAGACAGTGGCAGCGATGTTCATATTCTGTCAGCTGATGAGCCCAGAGCCTCCTTGCTGCTGCATCCCACCCTTGCGGAAGCTGGACATGGCATCAAAAAGGGGAAGGATGCAGCAGCGAGGAGGCTCTGGGTTCGGCAGCTGATGAGATATGAACATTGCTGCCGCTGCCTAATGCTCTCTACTGAAATGTGGATGCACATTAAGGTACAGAGCAGGGAGGTGTTCCGAGACAGGAGGACAGATGTGCCAGAGATGCGGGGCCCCCAGGAGTGCGGGGCCCTGTGCGACCACCCATGTCGCCCCTGCCTAAGACCGGCTCTGATCTTTCTCCATAGCCCTATGCAATGTGGCATCTTTTTTACCTTTCCTCTCCATCTCCCTCAGTGTCCCTCTCCCTCCCTTTCCAACATTACCCCTTGTGCCCCCATCTTCCCTCCCTTTCAAGATTACCCCCCAGTCACCATCTTCCCCCTTTTCCAGCACTGTCCCCCCCATGTCCCCATCTCCTTCTGTTTCCAGCATAACCCCCCATGTCCCCATCTTCCTCCTTTTTCAGCATTGTCCCTGTATCTCTATCTCCCCTTTTTCCAGTAGTGTTCCCACTGTGTCCTTATCTCCCCCTTTTCCAGCATTACCCCCTTGTGTCCCCATCTCCCTCCCTTTCCAGCATTACCCCCCTTATGTCCTCATCTCCTTCCCTTTCCAACACAACCACCCCCATGTTCCCATCTCCTCCACCATTTTCTAGTAGTGTCCCTCTGTGTCCCTATCTACCCCAACATTTTCCGGTAGTGTCCCTATCTCCCTCTTTTCCAATACCTCCTTCTTCAACTGCCCCCCCCCCCAGTGCCTGCCAGCACTGCTTTCTGTTCTCCTTCCCCCACCCCAGACCATCAACCCTCCTTCATCTAGCGGGCCCTGCAGCCTATAACATGCAGATGCCTGAACCAGCATCAGATCCTTCCCTTTACGTGTCCCACCCAAGAAGGTTTAATTAAGAACATGAGATAGCATGCCGTCAAAAGGTTGAAGCTACTTAGGTTAGTCTGTTTCCCCTTCCCCACGCAGCTGTCATTCTGCATACACTCAAAAGAAAGCAAACAAACCTATGAGTACATAAGTGCATAAGTAATGTCACACTGGGAAAAGACCAAAGGTCCATCGAGCCCAGCATCCTGTCCACGACAGCGGCCAATCCAGGCCAAGGGCACCTGGCAAGCTTCCCAAACGTACAAACATTCTATACATGTTATTCCTGGAATTGTGGATTTTTTCCAAGTCCATTTAGTAGTGGTTTATGGACTTGTCCTTTAGGAAACCGTCTAACCCCTTTTAAAACTCTGCTAAGCTAACGTCCTCACCACATTCTCCGGAAACGAATTCCAGAGTTTAATTATGCGTTGAGAGAAAAAATATTTTCTCCAATTTGTTTTAAATGTACTACACTGTAGTTTCATGGCATGCCCCCTAGTCCTAGTATTTTTGGAAAACGTGAACAGACGCTTCACATCCACCTGTTCCACTCCACTCAATATTTTATATACCTCTATCATGTCTCCCCTCAGCCGTCTCTTCTCCAAGCTGAAAAGCCCTAGCCTCCTTAATCTTTCTTCATAGGGAAATCGTCCCATCCCCGCTATCATTTTAGTTGCCCTTCGCTGCACCTTTTCCAATTCTACTATATCTTTCTTGAGATGCAGCGGCCAGAATTGAACACAGTACTCAAGGTGCGGTCGCACCATGGAGCGATACAACGGCATTATAACATCCTCACATCTGTTTTCCATACCTTTCCTAATAATACCCAACATTCTATTCGCTTTCCTAGCCGCAGCAGCACACAGAGCAGAAGGTTTCAGTGCATTATCGACGACGACACCCAGATCCCTTTCTTAGTCTGTAACTCCTAACGTGGAACCTTGCATTACGTAGCTATAATTCGGGTTCTTTTTTCCCACATGCATCACCTTGCACTTGCTCACATTAAACGTCATCTGCCATTTAGCTGCCCAGTCTCCCAGTCTCGTAAGGTCCTTCTGTAATATTTCACAATCCTGTCGCGAGTTAACGACTTTGAATAACTTTGTGTCATCAGCAAATTTTATTACCTCTCTAGTTACTGCCATCTCTAAATCATTTATAAATATGTTAAAAAGCAGCGGTCCTAGCACAGACCCCGGAGGAACCCCACTAACTACCCTTCTCCATTATGAATACTGCCCATTTAACCCCACTCTCTGTTTCCTATCCTTCAACCAGTTTTTAATCCACAATAGGACTTTTCCTCCTATCCCATGACCCTCCAATTTCCTCTGTAGCCTTTCATGAGGGGTCAAACGCCTTTTGAAAATCCAGATACACAATATCAACCGGCTCCCCTTTGTCCACATGTTTGTTTACTCCGTCAAAGAATTGAAGTACATTGGTCAGGCAAGATTTCCCCACACAAAAGCCGTGCTGACTTGGTCTCAGTAATCCATGTCCTTGGACGTGCTCTGTAATTTTGTTTTTGATAATAGTCTCTACCATTTTTCCCGGCACCGACGTCAGACTCACCGGTCTATAATTTCCCGGATCTTTTTTAAAAATGGGCGTTACATTGGCCACCCTCCAATCTTCCGATACCACACTCGATTTTAAGGATAAATTACATATCACTAACAGTAGCTCTGCAAGCTTATTTTTCAGTTCTATCAGTACTCTAGGATGAATACCATCCGGTCCAGGAGATTTGCTACTCTTCAGTTTGCTGAACTGCCCCATTACGTCCTCCAGGTTTACCGTAAAGTCAGTAAGTTTCTCCGACTCGTCCGCTTGAAATACCATTTCCGACACCGGTATCCCACCCAAATCTTCCTCGGTGAAGACCGAAGCAAAGAATTCATTCAATCTCTCCGCTACGTCTTTATCTTCCTTGATCACCCCTTTTACCCCTCGGTCATCCAGCGGTCCAACCGATTCTTTTGCCGGCTTCCTGCTTTTAATATACCGAAAAAAATTTTGCTGTTTTTTTGCCTCCAATGCTATCTTTTTTCGTAATCCCTCTTGGCCTTCTTTATCTGCACCTTGCATTTGTTTTGACACTCCTTATGCTGCTTCTTGTTATTTTCAGATGGTTCTTTTTTCCATTTTCTGAAGGCATTTCTTTTAGCCCTAATAGCTTCCTTCACCTCACTTTTCAACTACGTCAGCTGTCTTTTTGACTTCCGACTTTCTTTTCTTTCTTTCTGAGTTGCTGCATCCATGTTGTTCTTTTTTGTTGGTAGCATTTTTATTTAATCTCATTTATATTTTCGAACGTGCCAGCTTGTGCAGCATACAGATGTACCCAGAGGAAGTATAATAACAGAGTAACTTTTCACAGGTAGAATAGTAATTTGTTATAAATTGTAATCGTGTGTCATTTGGAGGGGCTGGTTATAGGGACACCCTAGCATGTGTCATATTTGTGCAGAGATTTTTTTTCTCCTGGTAAAGGGCCACTAAAACAGATTCATGTTATGAGAATTAGGTGCTGAACATTCCGAGTTTCTATCTATTTATTTATTTACTTATTTATGGCAGTTATATTACACATTAAACATGGAGGAGTAGCCTAGTGATTAGAACATCAGTTGCCGGTTCAAATCCCCTTGTGATCTTGGGCAAGTCCTTAACCCTCCATTCCCTCAGGTACAAAATTAGATTGTGAGCCCTCCAGGGACATAGAAATACCCAATGTACCTGAATGTAACTCATCTTGAGCTACTACTGAAAAAGGTGTGAGCAAAATCTAAATAACTAAATAAAATAAATAAATTAGATTGAAACCTGTGAACATTTAATATCTTTTTTTTCCTGTGCCTAGATCAAAAGAGAAAGATGGTTTGTGGGAACTTGCTCTTTTTGTTTTGTGGAATGTAGTGGTATATTATAGAAATGCACTTCATATATTAATATATTTATTTCTACTATTTAAAATATTAAATAATGAGGGCAGAGCAGAGCTACCTTCATGCAAAAGTCCACAGTCACTCTAAATGTGCCAATATTTTCCAGTTCTGTGATATATATTTATTTCTTCTTCAAGTCAGTTTTCAACAGCATTTTTTCAGCTATTACCCATATGTGAACTTAATAATAATGCTGTTAATTAATAAGTTTTGGATGTTACTGAATTATATTAATTTATCTCACTGTATTTCCAGTTTTGGAACAGTATCTGCTTCTTGCTGGCCTCCCACTTAGTCACCTCTCCCCTCTCCAATCGGTTCAAAACTCTGCTGCCCGTCTCATCTTCCGCCAGGGTTGCTTTACTCATACTACCCCTCTCCTCAAGACCCTTCACTGGCTCCCTATCCATTTTCGCATCCTGTTCAAACTTCTTCTACTAACCTATAAATGTACTCACTCTGCTGCTTCCCAGTATCTCTCCACACTCGTCTTTCCCTACACCCCTTCCCGTGCACTCCGCTCCATGGATAAATCCTTCTTATCTGTTCCCTTCTCCACTACTACCAACTCCAGACTTCGCGCCTTCTGTCTCGCTGCACCCTATGCCTGGAATAAACTTCCTGAGCCCCTACATCTTGCCCCATCCTTGGCCACCTTTAAATCTAGACTGAAAGCCCACCTCTTTAACATTGCTTTTGACTCGTAACCACTTGTAACCACTCGCCTCCACCTACCCTCCTCTCCTCCTTCCTGTACACATTAATTGATTTGATTTGCTTACTTTATTTTTTGTCTATTAGATTGTAAGCTCTTTGAGCAGGGACTGTCTTTCTTCTATGTTTGTGCAACGCTGCATACGCCTTGTAGCGCTATAGAAATGCTAAATAGTAGTAGTAGTAGTAGTAGTATCACAAGGACAAAATATAAGAAAACCAATGGACTGCATTAGGGGCATATAGTCCATTTAGTTATATTTAAACCTGAAACATGCTCAAAACAGAATAATCCATTTATACAAAAGAGATGAGGTGAAGATATGATTCCATGTGCTCCAAAGAAAGGAGAGTTTAATTTTACTTCCAATCTTTATAACATCAGGATTCCCAAATCTGATTACAACAACAGTTAAGATGAATCCATCAGTAAACAGGATACCCTCACTGAAATTTGGCCATGTATTACTGTATTGTATAGAACGGTGTAGAAAAATGAGCACAAAATACAGCCTTTATAAGTGCTGTTTCCACCAGCTACAATAACTTTTGAAGCTGTTTTAGTCATATTCAGTTTTGATTTCATGATATATATATATATATATATATACAGTGGGGGAAATAAGTATTTGATCCCTTGCTGATTTTGTAAGTTTGCCCACTGACAAAGACATGAGCAGCCCATAATTGAAGGGTAGGTTATTGGTAACAGTGAGAGATAGCACATCACAAATTAAATCCGGAAAATCACATTGTGGAAAGTATATGAATTTATTTGCATTCTGCAGAGGGAAATAAGTATTTAATCCCTCTGGCAAACAAGACCTAATACTTGGTGGCAAAACCCTTGTTGGCAAGCACAGCGGTCAGACGTCTTCTGTAGTTGATGATGAGGTTTGCACACATGTCAGGAGGAATTTTGGTCCACTCCTCTTTGCAGATCATCTCTAAATCATTAAGAGTTCTGGGCTGTCGCTTGGCAACTCGCAGCTTCAGCTCCTCCATAAGTTTTCAATGGGATTAAGGTCTGGTGACTGGCTAGGCCACTCCATGACCCTAATGTGCTTCTTCCTGAGCCACTCCTTTGTTGCCTTGGCTGTATGTTTTGGGTCATTGTCGTGCTGGAAGACCCAGCCACGACCCATTTTTAAGGCCCTGGCGGAGGGAAGGAGGTTGTCACTCAGAATTGTACGGTACATGGCCCCATCCATTCTCCCATTGATGCGGTGAAGTAGTCATGTGCCCTTAGCAGAGAAACACCCCCAAAACATAACATTTCCACCTCCATGCTTGACAGTGGGGACGGTGTTCTTTGGGTCATAGGCAGCATTTCTCTTCCTCCAAACACGGCGAGTTGAGTTCATGCCAAAGAGCTCAATTTTTGTCTCATCTGACCACAGCACCTTCTCCCAATCACTCTCGGCATCATCCAGGTGTTCACTGGCAAACTTCAGATGGGCCGTCACATGTGCCTTCCGGAGCAGGGGGACCTTGCGGGCACTGCAGGATTGCAATCCGTTATGTCGTAATGTGTTACCAATGGTTTTCGTGGTGACAGTGGTCCCAGCTGCCTTGAGATCATTGACAAGTTCCCCCCTTGTAGTTGTAGGCTGATTTCTAACCTTCCTCATGATCAAGGATACCCCACGAGGTGAGATTTTGCGTGGAGCCCCAGATCTTTGTCGATTGACAGTCATTTTGTACTTCTTCCATTTTCTTACTATGGCACCAACAGTTGTCTCCTTCTCGCCCAGCGTCTTACTGATGGTTTTGTAGCCCATTCCAGCCTTGTGCAGGTGTATGATCTTGTCCCTGACATCCTTAGACAGCTCCTTGCTCTTGGCCATTTTGTAGAGGTTAGAGTCTGACTGATTCACTGAGTCTGTGGACAGGTGTCTTTCATACAGGTGACCATTGCCGACAGCTGTCTGTCATGCAGGTAACGAGTTGATTTGGAGCATCTACCTGGTCTGTAGGGGCCAGATCTCTTACTGGTTGGTGGGGGATCAAATACTTATTTCCCTCTGCAGAATGCAAATAAATTCATATACTTTCCACAATGTGATTTTCCGGATTTAATTTGTGATGTGCTATCTCTCACTGTTACCAATAACCTACCCTTCAATTATGGGCTGCTCATGTCTTTGTCAGTGGGCAAACTTACAAAATCAGCAAGGGATCAAATACTTATTTCCCCCACTGTATATATATATATATATATATATATATATATATCTACATATGGGACACTTTCAAATAAATTAAAAAGCTGTCAAATATAATAAGGTTAAAAAAAAAACAAGTTTTGTGTTCCACCTTTTAAGTCACTGACAATCCAACTGGAACAGCTTTTGACTTTTTACAGATGGACCATGCACAGGCAGTCTGCTATTTCTAATAATCTTTTACTATTGCTTTCAATAGCATTTGCTATCATTTTGGGTTTACTTGTGACTCTGCCTACTGCCTGCAAGCTACGCCTACTGGTTTCAACCCATATAATGGGTTAGATAGCCTTGTACCGCCCACCTTCAGTTCTCAATCTAACCTCCTTGGTCCTACCCCTCTGACACAACTTCCTATTTCCATGAGGGTGGGACATGAAGAGGGAAGGATCCATGCCGGTTCTGGAAGCAGCGTGTTATACGCTGCAGGGGCCGCTAAACCAAGAGGTTTGATGGTCGGGGGTGAGGGAAAGGAGAACAGAAAGCAGTGTGGCACTGGAGGATGGAGGGGTGGTGGTTCCATGGTGAGGTGAGGTGGGGAGAAAGTTAATACTGCAATTTTTTTAAAATCCTCGATTGACAACAGGTGGCATCGGCATAGGCGACCGCTCCCTTGTGCCCCCTCCCCCAAGCTATGCTTCTCCACAGCACCGCTGCCCTTCTTCAATTTTCTGGGCCGCCGATAGCATCAAATTAACCTATGCATCCAATTTCTCCTACATAGGCACACAATTGTGGAATGCATTGCCAAAGATTGTGAAAACAATCTACGACCATCTAAACTTCAGGAGATGATTAAAGACCTACCTATTCAGAAAGGCAATCCCCACTGACCTAACTTAGATGCCTCAACTCTGCAACACAGCAAAACCATAGACTGTATTGGACACTTTATATACCTTCCTATCTTCGACCCCTATGTTTTTGAATATAATAACCTTACCCAACCCTAATATCAAATTGTATTTGTTTCCATACCGGACTTGGCGATCGCCTTTACGGTATTATGTTAACCACATTGAGCCTGCAAATAGGTGGGAAAATGTGGGATACAAATGTAACAAATAAATAAATCAGTGAGGTAAACACACTGTCTTCGGCGGCCCTGAAGGCTCTCCCTCTGTGGAAAATAAACGGAGCAGATCGTTGACAAAACAAAACGTAATTTATTAGTAAAAACCAATGGAATATACACACACAAATAGCCTGACACAGGCCGTGTTTCGCCCAACAGGGCTGCTTCAGGGGCTACACAACAGTCCTTCACTGTCAACTGCAATCTTAGTAGGGTACAACCAACATTGGAAGAACCTGCAGGCTCTAGCTTTTACTCCAAACCATAACACAGGGGCCTCTGCCAGTGGTCTTCCTATCTGCATCTGTTTTTGAAAACAGGCAGATATAGGCTTAATTACTTCATAGCATGTAGATAGTTTTGGTGCTGATGTCTCTGATACAAGCAGAAAAGCAAAGCTGCTTACCTGTTACAGGTGTTCTTTGAGGATAGCAGTGTAGAAGTCCTCATTATTGGGCAATATCATCTAGTAGTGCCTGAGTAACATGTTCCAGACTTTTACAGAGTTTTCTGGGACACAGACTACTGCACATGTGCTAGACTTCCCATGCTGCACCGTTATGCAGGTCCACCTCAGATCCATGCCAGGCTAACAAGGTGGAATGTAGGAGCCAATTCCTATTGAGGGCTTATATCCTGCTGTTTTCAGAAAATACTTGTCCGAGGACAGGGAGAAAATATCTTTATTTTTAGGAATCTCTGTCTTCACTTTGCCTTTCACAAAAGAAAGGAATAGAAAAAACAGCAGCAGTAGACAACTAATATGCTTTCTGTTGGCAAAGGCCTCTTCCATGTTTTATACTTACTTTTTAGATGGCCTCCATCAAAAACAACATTAAAAAAATGATGATGGTAAAGGGCCCTGAGAGGGACTAAGTTGAATTCTATACCTTAAAGAGATTCCTTAAGAAGTCCTACCTCCGTGTCAGCCCCTGTGCTGCCTTGGAGTATATAAGTATTGCCATGCTGGGAAATACCAAAGGTCCATCAAAGCCCACCTCTTCAATGTTGCTTTCAGCAGCTAACCTTTTTACCTTTCAGGAAATCTTGACTGCCCTAATTTGACTGCCCCTTCTTGACTGACTGTACATTTGTCCTTTAGATTGTAAGCTCTTTGAGCAGGGACTGTCCTTCTATGTTAAATTGTACAGTGCTGCGTAACCCTAGTAGCGCTTTAGAAATGTTAAATAGTAGTAGTAGTAGTAAGTGTAATGAACACATATAAAATGTCCTGCGATTGAATATAAAGAAGATCACCTTGATTTGAAAAAAACAGCTGGATCAGAGATGCCAAAACATAGAATGCTGACTTGATGTCAGTCCGACAGTCTCTTATCTCTGAAAGTGTTTTTTCAGCACTTTCAGAGATAAGAGACGGTTTTTTCAAATCAAGGTGATCTTCTTTATATGCAATTGCAGGACATTTTATATGTGTTCATTACACTTGACAGTGAAGGACTGTTGTGTAGCCCCTGAAGCAGCCCTGTTGGTCGAAACACGGCCTGTGTTGGGCTATTTGTGTGTGTATATTCCATTGGTTTTTACTAATAAATTACGTTTTGTTTTGTCAACGATGTGCTCCGTTTATTTTCCATCTTGGAGTTTGCAGACCGTCTGCCTTTGTACTTTCTTGGGCTCTCCCTCTGTTACAGCATCCCGCTTAGATGGGACAGGAAATTGTAGCACAGGGAAAGCTTCTGGGCCACCGAAGGCAGTGTGGTTACCTCACTGATGCTGCCAGCGGCCCGGAAAATTGAAGGACAGCAGTGCAGGGAATGAGAAGGCAGCCAGCAGTGCCTAAAACACAGGCACTTGACAGGTCATTAGGGTTGGGGGGGGGGCCTGAGGTTGCAATGGTGGGGCCTGGGCCCCCAGTAGCTACACCACTGAGTCACCCTTTCTAAAACTGAATACTGGTACAGTAGATTTCTTTAGTGACTTCACTCCAGATATCAGCTCAAATTTGATCATGTTATGATCACTTTTTCCCAGTGGATCCAACACTGTCATGAATTCCACTAAGGACTAGATCTAAAATACCTCCCCTTCTTATCGGTTCATGGACCAGTTGCTCCAAGAAGCAGCCCAAGAAGCATCTAGGTATTTTACCTCCCTAGCACTCCGTGATGTAGCATTTATCCAGTCAAAATTGGGGTAATTGAAATCACCCATTATTAAAATGTTGCCCAATTTGTCAGCTTTCCTAATTTCTGTAAACCTTTGTTCAACTGTCTGTTCGTTCTGTCCTGGCGGATGGTAGCAGCAAACAAAAGCAGACCAAAAATATAGGAGTGCTGGGCAGATTTATTAATACAAATACTCGACGTGGCCACGTTTCACCCTACAGCAGCTTTCCCCTAATAGTTATTAAATCTTCAAATATATTGCAGCACTCCCTCACCAGTGAAGCAGTTTCTAACCCCTGATGCAGTCGTAGGGCAAAACGTGGCCACTTCGGGTATTTGTATTAATAATTCTGCTCAGCATTCCTATGTCTTTGGTCTGCTTTTGTTTGCTGCTATGTTTGAGTGCAGATCATTGCCTCTCTTGTTGTCTGCTTGCCTGGTGAATGGTAGTACGACCCTATCAGTACACTCTTTCCCTTCAAACATGGAATTTCTAACCACAAGGATTCCACACTGCTATCTGTTTCGTGTAGAATGATTATTTTGTTTGACTCAATTCCCTCTTTAACATATAGCGCAACCCCCCCTCCAATTTGATTCACTCTATCATTGCGATATAATTTGCACCTTGATAACATAGAGGCTTATTTTCGAAAGAGAAAAACGCCCAAATTCCGACCTAAATCGGGAGATGGACGTCTTTCTCTTGTGGGTGCCCAAATCGGTATAATCGAAAGCCGATTTTGGGCGTTTCCAACTGCACTCCGTCGCGGGAACGCATAAAGTTGACGGGGGCATGTCGGAGGCGTGGTGAAGGCGGGACTGAGGCATGGTTATCGGCTGAGCAGAGATGTGCGTGCTCGGCCGATAATGGAAAAAAGAAAGGCGTTTTCAGAGAGAATTTAGGTCACTTTTGTTGGACCCGTTGTTTTCACGAACAGGTCCCAAAAAAGTGCTCTAAATGACCAGATGACCACCGGAGGGAACCGGGGATGACCTCCCCTGACTCCCCCAGTGGTCACTAACCCCCTCCCACAAAAAAAAAACGAATGTTAAACACTTTTTTCCCAACTTGTAAGCCAGCCTCAAATGTCATCCCCAGCTCCATGACAGCAGTATGCAGGTCCCCGAAGTAATTTTAGTTTAGTTAGTGCTGTGCGGGACCCATGCAGAGAGGAAAAATCTGAAGCAAAAAAAAAAAAAAAAAAAAAACAAGTGCAGTCAGGGACGTCTAAATTACCAGGATAGTAAAAGGGGGAATCGAACCAGTAACCTTCTGATTACAAGCTCAGTGCTCTAGCCAGTGAACCACATTATTCAGGTGCTTAGATGTCCTTCCCTTTCCATTAAGTCCCTCCAAGTTTCTGTCAGCCAATCACCGCTGTTTAGCTGACACAGATGTCAGCTAAATGAGCTGTGATTGGCTGACAGAAACTTGGAGAGACTTAATGGAAAGAGAAGGACGTCTAATCAGTGGTGCACTGGCTAGAGCACTGAGCTTGTAATCAAAAGGTTGCTGGTTCAATTCCCCCTTTTACTATCTTTTAATTTGGACGTCCCTGACTGCACTTGCTTGCTTGTTTTTTTTTTTCTTCCGATTTTTCCTCTCTGCATGGGTCCCGCGCAGCACCAACTAAAGTAAAATTGCTCTGGGGACCTGCATACTACTGTCATGGAGCTAGGTATGATATTTGAGGCTGGCATAGAGGCATCTCAGGGGAACCAGTGCACTACGAATGCTGGCCACTCCCATGACCAAATGCCTTGGATTTGGTCGTTTTTGAGCTGGGACGCTCGGTTTCGATTATCGCTAAAAAACAAAAACGCCCAGCTCAAAAAACGCCCTAATCCAATGTATTTTCGAAAAAAAAGATGGATGTCCATTTTTTTCGAAAATACAGTTCGGCCCGCCCCTTCACGGACCCATTCTCGGAGATGGACATTTTTACAAATGGGCGTTCGCGTTCGATTATGCCCCTCATAGTGTCCCATTGATTGTCCTCCTTCCACCAGGTCTCTGAGACACCTATTATGTTTACCACTTCATTTACCACTTCATCTTATTTTTTTAGGCTTACAGCATTTGTATATAGACACTTCAAATTGTGTTTTTCCTAGCATCTACAAGCTGCTTTGAAGTTGATGGGGATAATTTGCATTCTTTACTCTGTTCTCCCATTAAACACTCCTTGCTTTCTTTCACCAATATTAAAACCTCTCTATTGGGATTCCATAAATGTCCTGTTTAATAGTATCCAAGGATAATCCACACTGAACCATGGGCTCCTGGGCAACTGTAAGTCCCTCCACCCCCCCATGTTAGTTTAAACGCTGTTCTTTCTCCTTTTTGAATGTTAGCATCAACCGCCTGG
This sequence comes from Microcaecilia unicolor, assembly GCF_901765095.1. Classification (NCBI taxonomy): domain Eukaryota; kingdom Metazoa; phylum Chordata; class Amphibia; order Gymnophiona; family Siphonopidae; genus Microcaecilia; species Microcaecilia unicolor. Next base: position 195,601,387 of record NC_044035.1, read on the forward strand.
TTCCATCCCAGTTAAGGTGGAACCCATCCTTTCGGAATAGGCTCCCCCTTCCCCAGAATGTTGTCCAGTTCCTAAATCCCTCATCCTTGCACCATCATCTCAACCACACATTGAGAATGTGGAGCTCTGCCTGCCTGTTGGGGCCTGCGTATGGAATAGGGAGCATTTAAAAAATGCTACCCTGGAAGATCTGGAATTCAGCTTTCTACCTAAGAGCCTAAACTTGGCTTCTAGAATCTCCTTCCCCTATTTTCCTATATCATTGGTACCCTCATGTACCAAGACAGCAGACTATTCCCCAGCACTATATTACTTTCCCTATGCCTACCTTTCTTTTCCCTGCCCTAACTCCATCCCTGTAGCAACCCACATTTTGGGCATATAACTTTAGGTGCCCATTGCAAGTAAATTCCTAAATTTAGAACTTAGTTGTGGTCAATTTTCAAATGGACCAGTTTAGGTACTTAACTGACCAATTTAGGCAACTACACAATTTGATTACTGACCCCAGAGAATAGTAGATGATAACAGTTTAAAAAAAAAAAGCGGTTGGCTCATCTAGTCTGTCCAATGATTCCAATCCACAGTACAAGCTGTAGAGTATGACCATGTATAAAATATTTTGTTGATTTCCTTATTTGTACTCTACCAAATATTTTTGCCTGGCAATTTCATCCTCCTCTTTAAGGTTTCCAGCTTAATGGAAAATGGGTTCTCTTAGACCATGGCGTAAGAGCATTCACAGAATGAAACAGTAACCTAATGGATGGAACAGTGAACTAAGAACCAGGGAAGCCAGAGTTCAAATCCCAATGACACTCCTTGTTACCTTTGGCAAGTCACTTAGTCCTCCATTGCCTCATATACAAATCGTGAACTAAATCCAAATAAATCAGTTGACAGCTACTTGAGAATTTTTTCCATATTATGTAATCATTGCCAACTCACTTAGCCCTATATCAGATGCTGTGCACCAGAGCTCCTTTGGGAGCTCTGTAGGAAAGGATTCTTGGGTCGATATTCAAAGTGATTTAACCAGTCAGAAATGGTTCCTGACTGGTTAAATCGCCTGTTTGGGGCTAACCGGTCTGTGAGGGAATCTACAGAGCATTGCCTTCCTTAAGTCCCTCTGATAGCCAGGGCCACCTTAGGAACCATTCCCCCAATAGCCAGAAATACCTTAAAGGCATGAGATCCGCCCAGGGAGGAGGTGAGCTGGGAGGGGAGGAACCCTTACCTGGGAATATAAAAGACAGGGTCATGCTAAGGATAAGGAGATCCAGGGGAGGAAGAGAAGCCCCAGCATATGCTCTTACTGAATAAATATCACTACTGTGACTTGGCTGAGGTAAGCCATTTGATTTATCTGACTAAACTGCATACGTTTTTGCTTTGAAGTCTGGCCAGAGCCAGACCTGAACCACAAACTTGTCAGCTGTGTTTGGGGTGTTGCAAACTGTGCTTGGCCTGCCATCAGAGGCTGTTAAGACTGAACATTGAACTGCAGAAGTTTCCCTACTTATATATCAGCCCTGTGAAAGAAACAGGCCGAGCATTTCCTTAAAGAAATACTTATTTTGCATTCATACCTGTTGTCCAGCTATGTTATTCCACTGGCTCACTCCCCACTCTCGCATGTTGTGGCAGCGATGGGATTCTGAGCTTGTCCTGCCTAAGGAAGCCAGATTCATGACCTCTGGGGCTCTGGGCCTATTAACGAGACAACGCGGGAACAGTGGGCAAAGGGGATTAGCCTTGTCCTAGGAAGGGGGGTATGTTAAGCTAGTGTTAGATAGGCAGGTTTATATTTTGTTTTCCGGTGAGCTGCGCAGCCTAAACCCAGAGGCGTAGCCAGCTTTTGATCTCAGGGGGAGCAGACATTTATAAAATAGGCGCCGGTTGGGGTCAGCTAGACAGCAGTATCTGTGTTGTTGCTCAAGGGCTGTTGCGGGCACTGATTAATACAGGCTGTCTCTGTTGCGTCCTGCCTACAAGGAAACAGTAACATCAGGAGGCAGGAGGCAGGATGCAGAAGAGATCCATGGACTGTCCAGAGCAGGCAACCTGTCTTCTTAACTACTTAGCACACACATTTATTACACTGCTAGACACCTTCTTAACATTAGAGTAGCCATACTGGGTCAGACCAATGGTCCATCTAGCCCATTATCCTGTTTCCAACAATGGCCAACCCAGGTCACAAGCACCTGGCAGAAACCCAAATTGTGACAACATTCCATGATAACAATCTAATACAAAACAGGGAGCCACAAAAGAAAAAAAAAAAAAAAAATTGAAATAGAGACCCCCTCATCTCTGCCCAAGGAAGCCAGAATCTATAAACAGTGCAATACTGGTAAAAAAGAAACAGAAATGCATTTTCTTCTGTACTTTGCAAAATAAAAATTGAAAAAAATGTACCTTTTACAAAACAGGTATTTGTATTTTCAAATGTAAGACACATTTAATCCGACTTTGCTTGGGATAATGTGTGATATAAATGTGTAAAAAAAATCCTTTATCCTCCACTTTTTAAGACACTGCCTATCATAGGCGCCCCGTATAAGAGGCTTGGGGAGGCTAAGCCTCCCCAGCCCAGCTGTGACCTTCCCCGCGGCCCCGCCTACCTCCTTCTCTAAATGCAGCCTGAGACGACTCCCGAGTTCAAATCTTCTGCCGCCGCTTCTGTTGAGCAGCGCAGCGGCAGCCAGGAACAAGACGTACAGCCAGCATAAAAGAAGAAGAAAAAGAAGCGCGGGGCCGCCCGCAGCAGTGTTCAGACATGCGCTGTCGGCTCTGCCGGTCTCTGCCCCGTGACGTCAATTTCCCGTTCCGGGGGGCAGAGGACCAGCAGAGCCGACAGCGCATGTCTGAACGCTGCTGCGGCCCCGCGCTTCTTTTTCTTCTTATGTCAGCGCTGCAGCAAAGAGGCCCGGGCCGGAGGGTGAGAAGAGAACGTGGTCACTGGCGGGAAAAGGTAGGAGGAGAGAGAGGGAGAGCAGAGGAGAGCCAGGGGGCATGGATAAGAGCAGTGGAGAGCCAGAGAGCGATAGGGAGAGAAAGAGGGGCCATGGAAAAGAGCAGGGGAGAGCCAGGGATATGGAAAAAAGCAGGGGAGAGCCAGAAAGAGATGGGGAGAGAAAGAGGGGCCATGGAAAGAGCAGGGGAGAGCCAGAAAGAGATGGGGAGAGAAAGAGGGGCCATGGAAAAGAGCAGAAGAGAGCCAGGGACATGGAATAAAGCAGGGGAGAGCCAGAAAGAGATGGGGAGAGAAAGAGGGGCCATGGAAAAGAGCAGAAGAGAGCCAGGGACATGGAATAAAGCAGGAGAGAGCCAGAAAGAGATGGGGAGCGAAAGAGGGGACATGGGCAGGAGAGAGAGAAGCTGCTGGGGAGAAACTGGGGGAGACCCTAGCTGTCAGACTGAGAAATGCTGGCTGGATGAAAGGAGGGAGAAAGAGGAAAAATGCTGGAAGGAGGGGGCAGAATGAGGGAAGACGCTGGTAGGGAGGGAAAGAGGAAAGACACTGGAAGGATGGGGTGAGAGAGGACATGCTGAATGGAAAAGGGTCAAGAGAGAGAACTGTCTAGAAGGAAGGGGAGATAGAGGGAGACAATGGACGGAAGGATTGGGAGAGGGTAATGGGTGGAAGGATGGAGAGAGAAAGAGGGATGACACTGGATGGAAGGGTAGGAGAGAAAGAAGGAAGGTGCTGGACATGGATGGAGGGAAGGGAAGTATATGCACATGGATGGAGGGGAGTGAGGAGAAATGCTGGATATGGATGGAGGAGAAACTGATGAATTTAAGAGCTGGATCAGGATACTGAAGGATAGGGACAGGGCTACATATGGTAGACAGTACGCATAAGGACACAGGAGGATGGTGGACATGGTGAGAGAAAAAAATATCAAATGGAAAGAAGACGCTGCATAAAACAGAAGACACTGGGACCAAAGCGAATAGAAAAACTAAATGATCAGACAACAAAGGTAGAAAAAAGTATTTTATTCAGAATTTATTAACTGGAATATGTCAGCTTTTGGAAATTTGCATCTGTGATGTTTTGCATGTAAGTTTCAATTTTTCTAGTATTGCTGCATGCTGAGTCTGACTTCTTGAGGTAACTTTCCAGTTTAGTATTTTGTCTTCATATCTGTTGTGTCATGTGTTTTTCATGTGATCAAGGTGCAGTATTCTGCTAGCGTGTAGTATTTTCAGCCCTTTTTGGGGTTTTTTTGTTTCACTAGGTTGTGCACTGCTGTTTTAGAGCCCGGTGTAATTACAGTACTGCCTTTCCATGCTTGTCCTGTCCTTGGAATTAGTACTGTTATGGTTTGCTAAGGTTATGAGTGTGCTTTTGCACAAGTTTGTGTATAGTGTTTTGCAGTGGAGAGATTGTGTATTGGCCTTACTGAGGTGGCACCAAATCATCAGAAAGGGTTTTAGAGCCAAAATCATGACACACTACCTCTTGAAGGATCTACATATAGTCATTCATAAAAGGAGCTAATTGTGAGCACTTTCCACCCTAAAAGGGTGTTTTGTGGCTCTACATGAGAATTGTGATATTATGATCTCTTGTTTCATATTGTTGACGGTCTGCATTTTCCATATGGGTGGTATATTGGTTTATTAGGGTCTGCCCAGTGTTATGGTACAATAAGGTTTCTGAGTGTGTTTTTGCACAAATTTGTGCATTGTGTTTTGCAGTTGAGCAATTGTGGTTAGTACATGCTTTGAGCAACCACTTTATTTTTTGACATACAATACATATTTAATATCTAAATTTAATAAAAGGTATTAATTGTGACTTATTTTTTACTTTTTTTTTCTATGTTGTCAGACAATTATGAATGCAAGCCCCGCCCCTGGCCCCACCCCTAACCCTTTAGCCTCCCCAAACAGTTGGGCCACCAACCGCCTATGCTGCCTATCCTGCTGGATAGTGATGGCACAAGGAAAGCAAGTTTGGTCCAGTGAAGATTAACTCAAAATAACCTGTTCCTTAGATGGGCCCTAGTATTACCATTATTAAAAACGCGACCATACCATGCCTCTGTGGCTATGTTCCACTAATGTTAAATGATTAACTGGATTTCTTGAAAAGATTATATAAATGTAGGATGCAAGACTAGGGACACAAATATACATTTATTTATTCAATATCACAATTCCTCATGCACAGCCACAAAACAACTTTTTAGGGTGGATAGTGTTCCTTTTTTCAGTTTTGGCACAGTCATCACAAGCAAAAAATATAAGAAAACCAATGGACTGCATTAGGGGCTTATAGCCTATTTATGTTTAAACAAAAGAGATCTGATGAAACAAAATATTTCTTTTTATTTTGACTTATAAAACCACTTGCCCCTGAAACAAGTTCAAAACAGAATAATCCATTTGTGTATCTAAAAGAACGTTCTACAAAATAGATGATGTGATTCCATGTGCCCCAATGAAAGGAGAGTTTAATTCTACTTTCATTTAATTTCAATATATTCTATCACCTTTAAAACACCAGGCTTCCCAAGGCAGATTACAACAACAGTTAAGATGAACCCATCAGGAAACAGGATATCCTCACTGAAATCTGGACATCTATATTGTATAGAAGAAGAACAGTGAAGAAAAATGAGCTCAACCTATAGAGTTTATAATTGCGGATTCTACCGGCTACAATATTTTTGAAGCTGTTTTAGTGATATTTAATTGTTATTTCTTTTCTCCTCCCGCTTTTAAGGCACTGCCTATCTAACTGAAACAGCTTTAGACTTGGGCAGCTCTTGCTCCCTTCTCCACCCCTCCCCCCCCCCCGAGTCTTAAATCTTTCGCGCTTCGCACACAGCCTCTCTACAGTCCACATGGTCATTTTCAGTGCCCTAAAGCGTTCTCCGTCCGGTACCAGCGATTCAGATAGTCAGCCTTCTTGCCAGCGTCGGGGCCTCTCCTCAGCACGTCCCGCCTACTGTAATGCAACATCCTGTTTTCCGCAGAGGTGGGACGCGCCTGAGGAGAGGCCCCGATGCTGGCAAGAAGGCTATCTGAATCGCCGGTGCCAGACGAAGAACGCTTCAGGGCTGTAAAAACAGTCATTCGGGTGGGAGAGGCAGAAGAGACAGGAGAAACTTGCAAGAGAGGGATGAGGACGGAGGTAGAGAATGATATTGGCATGTGGCGGTGCCGCATACGCACCATTTTTTCTAAAAATCTGTTTAGTTAAGCAACCGCTCCCCCTGAGCCCCCCATAGCTACGCCACTGCTTAAACCACTGGCAGTAAAGCATGGAAAACCTACTCCAGGTCTTGGGTGGAGGGCTAGCAATAACAACAGGAGATCCTGCAAAAGTAGCAATAGCAACTATTTATACAGTCCCACTTCAAACAGCGGCAGCAGCAATAACAGCAACCACAGAAAGTGTTACAGAAGCTCGTAGAGCTACAACAGGGCTCTCAGACTCCAGTAGGGATAGCTGCCCAGGTACCCAGCCTGTCAGTGACCCCTCCAGTTTCTGTATTAAAGAAAATAGTAAAGAAAGATGACCCAGACTATTTCATGACAAATTTTCAGAGAACCGCTCACTTTGATGGTTGGCCAGAGGCATCATAGACCGCCTAGCAGGGAATTTACTGACCAGAAGCAGTCAGCGTTCCAGGATGTTAATCCTGCTGGGACAACAGAGGTGAAAGCAGTCATCCTGGAGAGGGCGGCTGCACCCCAGAGGTCTATCGGCAGCAGTTCCAGAAGGGTTCCATGCAAGCCAAAGAAAACCCCTGGAATTTCTGCTACCGCTTCAAGGAGCTTGCCTGGAGATGGCTGAAGCCGGAGGGATAGACAAGCCTGCAGATCGCAAGAATCATCCTCCTGGAGGGATTACCACAGTCTATGAAGCAGTGGGTGCAGCAGCTCCCCAAACTGACCCCAGAAAGTGCATTAGAAGCAGACAAGGCCTTCTACCAAGGCAGCCAGAGTCAGGACCTTGCAAGGAGAAGAAGTGACCTGATAGCCCTGTTAGGAGACAGGAGAGACCCAGACTAGACAATCCAAGGGTTCAGAGACCGCCCTCTAGCCAGGGGTCTCAAATGAAGGGGTCAGAGCAGTAGAAGCCCTCGTCCTCATGAGCATACTGTGGCCCTTTTTTCTGGGCACGGGAAGGATACGCCCCCATCTGTTTCAGATGTAGAGAGAAAGGTCACATGGCCAGAGACTGCCCAGAAACAGAGGTGGGTGCTATGGAGGTGAACCTGATGGCCACTTATGACTGCAGTTTTGTAGAAGCTGCTCAGCCAGGAACCAGAAATTGAGTACTACAAGTGGAGCTAGGATGACACCCGTATCAGGCACTAGTGGATTCTGGCAATGTCAAGACTTTTGTTCAAACAGAATTACTCAACCATTCACAACTGAACTACGAGCAAACTGTGACCTTGGCCTGTGTACATGGAGAACAGAGGAAGTACCTGACAGCTCAAATGCCCTGTGCAACACCGGTGGGGCAAGCTTATCTGGAAGTGGCAGTCTTGCCCTGTCTACCATATCCAGTGGTGTTGGGACAGGATTTTCCTAACTTCAGCGCCATTTGGGCTTGGCTGATTGATGGGCCAAAGAAGGAGGAGTCTTTTTCAGAGACCTTTCTACTAGAGGATCCTGATTTGTGTGTTGAAAACCCAAAATTGCCAAAATCCCACCAACAGCAGCAGTTAGAGAAACTGAGATGCTCTCTGAATTTAGGAGCAGCTGCAGATGTAGATCTAGAGCAAGAAGAAGATGACAGGTCGGACAACCCCGACCCTTTGGACACTCTTTCCAAGTGGAGTAGTGAGGGGGCTATAGGGAATTTCAAAAGGGCACAGTCAGAGGATGAGTCCCTTAGGGTGGCCAAGCTAGGGTCATTGCAGTAGATGGGAACCCTTTGGACAACCAGGACCCTACTAAGATAGAACCCCCTATTTCACAGTAAAGAAGAACTTGTTGTATACTACTACTACTACTACTAAACATTTCTATAGCGCTACTAGACTTACGCAGCGCTGTACAAATTAACATGAAAAGACAGTCCCTGCTCAACAGAGCTTACAATCTAAATTAGATAGATGAACATACAGCTAGGGGTGGGGAAATTGCAGTGGTAGGGGTGATAAGTGAGGGTGTTGAGTAAGAGAGTCATGGTTAGGAGTCGAAAGCAGTAGCAAAGAGGTGGGCTTTAAGCCTAGACTTGAAGACAGCCAGAGACTGAGCCTGACGTACTGGCTCAGGGAGTCTATTCCAGGCATAGGGAGCAGCGAGATAGAAGGAACGGAGCCGGGAGTTAGCAGTGGGGGAACCAAGGGACCCCTGGAGGGAGAAGAGGTAATATAGCTACTATTTGCACAGCGCTATTGTAGGCAGGTCATGAAACTAGCTCATAGTCACTTGCTAGGTGGTCATCTAGGGAAGGAGAAAACCTGGGAATGCATTTTAGCCCGGTTCTACTGGTACAGCGTATTTAAGCAAGTAGACCTCTTTTGCCAGTCTTTCCCAACCTGTCAGTTGAGTAGTCATGCAAGGGTCCCACCTGCCCCTCTTGTGCCCATGCCCCTTGATGACACCCCATTTGAACAGATAGCAATGGATTTTGTGGGACCCCCTGGAATGCACCACCCAAGGCTGTAAGTATATCCTAGTAATTCTGGATTATACTCAGGGCTTTTTTTGAGGGGGTACTTGGCGGTACTGAGTACCGGCACCTTTTCCATTGTTTGCTAAATTTGACCCATGGACCCAGTGGCGTTCCTAGGGGGGCTGACACCCGGGGCGGATCGCCGATGTGCCCCACCCCCCCAGGTACAGCGCCCCCCCCCCGGGTGCAGCGCAACACCCCCTGCAAAAGAATCCCCCCCCCCCGGGTGCACACCGCTGGGGGGGTGCCGCGCGCGCCTGTCCTCCGTTCGTTCCATGCTTCTTCTCTGCCCCAGAACAGGAAGTAACCTGTTCCGGGGCAGAGAAGAAGCATGGAATGAACAGAGGACAGGCGCGCGTGGCACCCCCCCAGCTTCGTGCACCCAGGGCGGACTGCACCCACCGCCCCCCCCCCCCCCCCAGGAACGCCAAGTTTTAATATGAAAGAGCTCAGGCTCTACACACCAATTCTGCCTTGTCATAGATTCTATGACTGGTTGCAGGGGGCCTGGCTGTTGTGGGGTGGGTCACTTAGTGATCACCCCACCCCTGAAGGATGGCTTAGCATTTGAGTACCGGCACCTTTTTTGCTAGAAAAAATGCACTGATTATACTACACACTATCCCGAAGCTATTGCATTGCACAACATGAAAATTACTACCGTGGCATTTGAAAAAGTACCTCATTAAAGACTCCAGAAGAAATTGGAGAGTCATGGGATAGGAAGAGGTGTTCTTTTGTGGCTTTAAACTGGTTAAAAAAAACAGAAAGTAGGGTTAAATGATCAGTATTCTCAATGGAGAAAGGTAGATAGTGGGGTTCTGTAGGGGTCTGTCCTTGGACCGCTGCATTTTAACATATTTATAAATGATCTACAGATGGGAGTAACTAGTGAGGTAATTAAATTTGCTAACACAAAGTTAATCAAAGTTTGTTAAATCGCAAGAGGACTTTATGAGAGTGGGAGACTGAGCATCCAAATGGCAGATGACATTTAATGTGAGCAAGTGCAATGTGATGCATGTGGGAAAGAGGAACCCGAACTATAGCTAAGTAATGCAAGGTTCCACATTAGGAGTCACCGACCAGGAAAGGGATCTAGGTGTCATCGTTGATAATACGTTGAAACCCTCTGCTCAATTCTGGTCACCTCATCTCAAAAAAGATATAGTGGAATTACAAAAGGTACAGAGAAGGGCGACAAAAATAATAAAGGGGATGGGACGACTTTCAAGGCTAAAGTGGCTAGGGCTCTTCAGCTTGGAGAAAAGATGGCTAGAGGTCTGTAAATCGTGAATTTATCATGGAAGCAAATTTTATTGTAAATACAAAAATAGACATCTGCTGATTTGCCAATTATAATTTCGGTATATAAGTATTACATACAAAAATTCTCTTCCTTCCTGTGAGCGGAACTAAGTCTAGTCCTGCAGCAAGAAGCTTCTCAGTGCTAGCAGAGTTCCTGTTTCTGTTTTAGCAAAGCATTCCTTCTATACTCTTTTTCTCTAGCAATATGTATGTGGCATGTCTTACATTTGCTGGTCTATTGCCGCCCGTTAAAAAAAAATCTGCTACATATTAATATAATATGTATAAAATACAAATCTTCACATACCGCCAGCCTCTCATTTATAGGCACACAACTTTGGAACTCACTACCCAAAGACCTGAAACTCACAGAAAACTACCTACAATTCAGAAAAAACCTGAAAACACATCTTTTCAAGAAGTGTTTCCCCCCTGAATCTGCCTAATCCCATACCACCATACATCACGAAAAGTTTAGACATGGAAAACAATATTAACCTCTCTCACAATATGCTAATATATCAACCTAAGCGTTTATTGTACTTCTGTATTATGTACTAGACTTCTACAGATCTAAATTTTGTAACTGCCTTTTTAGCAATATGTAAGCCACATTGAACCTGCCACACGGTGGGAAAATGTGGGATACAAATGCAATAAATAAAATAAAAGTAATGAGTGGAGTGGAATGGGTAGAAGTGAATCGCTTGTTTACTCTTTCCAAAAATACTAGGATTAGGGGGTACGCAATGAAGCTATAAAGTAGTACATTTAAAACAAATCCAAGAAAACATTTCTTCACTCAATATGTAATTAAACTCTGTAATTCTTTGCCAGTGAATGTGATAAAAGCAGTTAGCTTAGCAGGGTTTAAAAAAGGTTTGGATAACTTTCTAAAAGCAAAATCTATAAGCCATTAAGATGGACTTGGGGAAAATGCACTGCTTATTTCTAGGATAAGCAGCATAAAATGTATTGTACTGTTTTGGGATCTTGCCAGGTACTTCTAACCTGGATTGGCCACTGTTCAAAACAGGATGCTGGGCTTGATGGACCTTTGGTCTATCCCAGTATGGCACCGCTTATGTTTTTATGGAATTCTGGCAGAGATATTGATGGACCAAGGTACTACAGTCATGTCCAGGGTGATGAAGCAGGTATGTGCATTGTTCAAGGTGAAGACTTTACAGACCTCAGTGTATCACCCACAGACAGATGGCTTAGTCGAGCATTTTAACAAAACTTTAAAACAAATGCTGAGGAAGTTCATGGCCGAAGATGGGAAAAATTGGGATTCCCTACTCCCTTACATACTGTTTGCCATCCAGGAGGTACCCCATTGTTCAACAGGATTTTCTCCATTTGACCTATTACAGGGGAGAAAGCCCAGAGGAATCTTAGATGTAGTATGAGAAACCTGAGAAGAGGAACTCAGCCTGGGGAAGAACCTGGCTGAATATATACTCACCACGCAAACGAGGTTAGAGAAAGCGGGTGAGGCTGCCAAGCTCTGCCTGGAGAAGGCTCAGGTGGGTCAAGTTTTAATCCTTCTACCCACTTCTGAAAGCAAGCTGTTATGCAAGTGGCAAGGACCTTATGAAGTTGTGGAAAAGACAGCACCTGCATGGCCTGAGAAAAGTGACAAGGCGAAGATTTTCCATGTCAACCTATTGAAGAACTGGGTCCCTATGGCAGCAGCCCTAGTGCAAAGCAATGACTTTGGCACGGAAGTCATAAAATACTCCGGACCTATGCAAATTCCATTTGGCGACTAGTTCTCCGACCCACAGAAGGCTCACCTGGAGAAGTTGGTATGCCAAAATGAAGAAGTGTTTTCTGAAGTGCCTAGATGGACCCACCTCGCAATTCATGGAGTGGTGGTTCAACAGCACCCTATCGAATTCCAGAAGCCCGGCAGCAAGCAGTGGTGAAAGAGGTCGCTGATATGCAGTGGCGTTCCTAGGGGGGGGCGATGGGTGCGGTCCGCCCCGGGTGCACGCCGTTGGGGGGGGTGCCGTGCACATCTGTCCATCATTCGTTCCATGCTCCCTCTACCCCGGAACATTCCTGTTCCGGGGCAGAGGGAGCATGGAACGAACGACGGACAGGCGCGCGTGGCACCCCCCCCCCAGCGGCGTGCACCCGGGCAGGGGGTTCTTTCACGGGGGGTGTCCTTTCGCTGGGGGGGGGGCGTGCTGCATCTGAGGGGGCACTGCACCCGGGGGGCGAGGCGCATCGGCGATCCGCCCCGGCTGTCAGCCCCCCTAGGAACGCCACTGCTGATATGTTAAAATTGGGAGTTATCGAAGAATTCACAAATAATTGGACATCCCCCATTGTATTGGTACCCAAAACGGATAGGAGCATATAATTTTGCATTGATTTCCGAAAAGTGAATGCTGTGTCTAAACTGGTGGCCTATCCGATGCCAAGGGTGGATGAACTCATTGAACAACTGGGAGGGGCCCGATTCATTTCACCCCTAGACATGACCAAGGGATATTGGCAGGTGCCTCTTACCTCAGCCGCCAAAGAAAATACAGCCTTTTCGACACTCCAGGGCCTTTTTCAATTTATGGTGCTCCTGTTCGGCCTTCATGGAACCCCTACTACCTTTCAACACCTTGTGGATTGCCTACTTAGACACCATGGTGGCTATGCAGCTGCCTACCTAGACCACATAGGTACCTTGGAGGTCCCATCTTATCCAAGTAGAAGCAGTACTGGATAGTCTACAGACCGCTGAGTTAACAGCAAACCCCAAAAAGTGTTTCTTGGGAGGACAAGAGGTTCAATATATGGGGTACTCCATTGGGAAAGGACAAGTGAGACCCCAGATCCAGAAGATAGAAGCAATCACCAGGGTGCTGATACCCCAAAGAGGCAAGTGCGAGCTTTCCATGGGACAGCAGGTTATTACCACTGGTTTATCCCCGTATTTTCTGAGAAAACAGAACCCCTAACCCATCTCCTGCAGAAGGCGGCCCCCAAGAAGATACCCCAGACAGAAGAGTTGGATGTGGCTTTCCAAAGTTTAAAGAAGCCTATCTGTTCGGAAGTGGTGCTGGTCAGCCCAGATTTCAACCAATCCTTTGTATAATAGATGCCTCACAGGTTAGACTGGGAGTCATTCTGGCCCAGGAAGTGAATGGGGAAGAGCATCCGGTGGCATACATTAGCTGAAAATTATTCCCAAGAGAAAAGAACTATGCAGTGATTGAGAAGGAGGCTCTTGCAGTAAAGAGAGAAATATTTCGCAACTTGGTACAATCCACGGTATTAAGCCACCTAGACTACTGCAACGGAATCTATGCGGGATGCAAAGAACAAATCATAAAAAAAACTCCAAACTGCTCAAAACACAGCAGCCAGGCTTATATTTAGAAAAGCGAGATTCGAAAGCGCCAAACCCCTACGAGAAAAACTGCACTGGCTCCCAATCAAAGAACATATTGCGTTCAAAATCTGCACCATGGTTCATAAAATCATCTACGGTGAAGCCCCTGGATACATAACAGACCTGATAGACCTACCAACCAGAAATACTTCAAGATCAACACGAACATATCTAAATCTCCACTACCCAAGCTGCAAAGGCCTCAAATACAAATCAACCTATGCATCCAGCTTCTCCTATATAAGCACACAACTATGGAACGCACTACCAAACGCCGTGAAAACAACATATAGAGGGGCATAACTAAACGAAAACGTCTATCTCCATGGGCGTTTATCTCCGAGAACGGGTCCGTGAAGGGGCGGACCGAACTGTATTTTCGAAAAAAAATAGACGTCCATGTTTTATTCGACAATTTGTGAGCTGGGCGTTTTTGTTTTTCAGTGATAATGGAAAATGAAAGCGCCCAGCTCAAAAACGAATAAATCCAAGGCATTTGTTCGTGGGAGGGGCCAGGAGTCGTAGTGCACTGGTCCCCCTCACATGCCAGGACACCAACCGGGCACCCTAGGGGGCACTTTTACAAAAACAGAAAAAAAGGTAAAAGAGCTCCCAGGTGCATAGCACCCTTCCCTTGTGTGTTGAGCCCCCCAAATCCCCCTCAAAACCCACTGCTCACAAGTCTACACCATTACTATAGCCCTAAGGGGTGAAGGGGGGCACCTACATGTGGGTACAGTGGGTTTGGGGGGGTTGGACGACTAAGCATTAAGCAGCACAATTGTAACAGGTAGGGGGAGGATGGGCCTGGGTCCACCTGCCTGAAGTCCACTGCACCCGCTAACAACTGCTCAAGGGACCTGCATACTGCTGCCAGGGAGGTGGGTATGACATTTGAGGGTGAAAATAAAAAGTTGTGAAACATCATTTTTTGTGGTGGGAGGGGGTTAGTGACCACTGGGGGAGTCAGGGGAGGTTATCCCCGATTCCCTCTGGGGGTAATCTGGTCATTTAGGGCACTTTTTGGGGCCTTATTCGTGAAAAAACAGGGTCCAGGAAAAGTGCCCTAAATTCTAGCTACAAACTCATACTTTTTTTCCATTATCGGCGAAAGGCGCCCATCTCTCCTCGGCCGATACCATGCCCCAGTTCCACCTTCGCCACGCCTCCGACATACCCCCGTCAACTTTGTACGCTTCCGCGATGGAGTGCAGTTGAAAACGTCCAAAATCGGCTTTCCATTATACCGATTTATTCGTTTTTGTGAGATAAACGTCTATCTCCCGATTTGGGTCGAAATCTAGGCATTTTTCTCTTTCAATTATAAGGTGGATGACCACCTAAACTTCCAGAAACTACTAAAAACTAACCTGTTCAAAAAGGCATATCCTAACAATCCAACTTAAATGTCTTAATTCTGCAACACAACGTAACCAAAGCTCGTGCATGACATAACTTAACTCTTCCCCAATGTGCCTGTCACACATGAACTCTACTCTGCCACAACATCACTCTGTATTTGTTCACACCAATATTGGCGATCGCCTTTACGGTACCATGTAAGCCACATTGAGCCTGCAAATAGGTGGGAAAATGTGGGATACAAATGTAACAAATATAATAAAATAAGAAGTGGGCCTTGGAGATCTTCCAATATTATCTGCTTGGCCGAAACTTCCTATTCATCCTATAGGGATAGCCCGACATAAAGAGTCCAGTGCATGGGTGATGCGACGTAACTATTAGGTGCAGCATTGGGCGGGCCGAGAGCATGTCAGTGCAGACTTTTTTTCCAGGGAGATGGACCTCGATATGGCAGGTACTCAACCAGGAAAAGCTGAGCTGAGGGGGAGGGTATGTGAGGGAGTCTACAGAACATTGCCCCTCTCCATTCAGGAAAGTCCCTCCAATAGCTGGGGCCACATTAAGAACTGTCCCTCCAATAGCTGGGAATACCTTAAGAGCATGAGATCCGCCCTGAGAGGAGGTGAGCTGGAGGGGCGGAGCCCTTAGTTGGGAATATAAAAGACAGGGCCAGGTTAAAGATAAGGAAGCTCAGGGGAGGAAGAAGAGAAACCCCAGCATATGCCCTGACTGAATAAATCTTACCACTGTGACCTGGCTGAGGTAAGCCATTTGACTTATCAGATTAACTGCCCAGAGCCAGACTTGAACCCCAGTGGAGAACTGCAGACTTGTCAGCTGTATTTGGGGCATGGCAACCCCAGCAGTCACAAACTGTGTATGTCCTGCCGCCACTGGTCATTACACTGAACATTGAACTGCAGAAGTTTTGCTACCCTGTATCTCGGTCCTATGAAAAGACCAGGCCGAGCATTTCTTTAAATACTTATTTTGTATTCATACCTGTTGTCCGGCTATGTTATTCCACTGGCCCACTCCCTGATGTCGCTCGGGGTCTCACACGGTCATTTTCAGCAGTATTTAAAACCTACTATTTTGGGGGCGTTCCAGGGACAGCACTCAGCTGGTTAAGTGCCAATACTTAGCACTTAACCAGACAGGCTAATCGCATAAAGAGGACCACATAAAAGTCAGTCCTATCTTTATACGGTGCCCCATAGCTGGTTAAGTGCGATAGTCAGCTTTTAACCAGCTATGCTTTACCAGCTATCCAGAAACCCGGAAATTCAATACCGAAGCCCAGATAAGGCCCAGCATTGAATTTCTGAGCATAACGCCAGTGGCGGTAAGCAAAACTCTTAATGCTGCTGGCTGAATATCACATTGGAGCCGACTCTGTGGGTGCTGTGGGTGCTTGAGCACCCCCAATATTGAGAAAAATCCTTGTATGTGTCCAGGGAGGGGTTATTTCCATTGGGCTTAGCACCCCCAATAATTTTGAAAAGTTGGCTCCTATTCGTCTAGATACTGCAGTGGTAATTCTATAAGTGGGTTTTTCCTTTTAGGTGCCCTAATGCCCCAAAGTTAGAGTCTATTCTATAACGGCTTCTGGATGCCTAGATTATGTTATAGAATACTAGTGCAATATGGTATTGAGGGTGCTTAAAATCTAGGTGTCCAAAGCTAGACCAGCAGTAGACCTGACATAATAACTGTGGGTGCTAAAATGTGGCAAGGGCACATGTAACTTACAGTATTCTGTAACTGGCATGCATCTGTGGCAGCACCACTCATGCTTTGCCCATATGAACACCCCCCTTGCATTTGCGTGCTATGCCACTTATATGCACCCTTAAAGACTAGCACTTATTTGCTTTGCTGCCACTTACATGGAAACTTACACTTACCACAAAAGTGACAGTATTTTGAACATTTCCGTGTCCAAATGCAAGTCGGTGCAGGTGCCCTGTTATAGAATTACCCTTTACATGTTACTGTTGCACATGAGGAGGTTCCCTCTGCCCAGAAGCTGTGAACAATGCTTCCCCAGCACTCCCAGCCAGCAGAGGAAATGGAATCAAAGCCAGGTATTCTGTATTGCTACAGACTGGCTCTGATAATTCATAATACTGCTACTAGATAAGAAGAGATACACAGTATTTACAATAGACTATGAAGCCATAAAAGCATTCTCCTTTAGTGGAATGACATTTATTGCCATCCTGCTAAATTCAAGCTCAGCAACAATGAAAGCATTCTGAAACAGCTGTGACCAATAAACTCTTCCCTGTGGCTTACAGCCAGACACTGACAGGGACATGCAAAAAGCTTGGAATCGTAGATTATCTGTACAAAGCTGAAACACTCACATTAGTTACAAAATTGTCGCATCTCGGATTGAAATGTTTGCTACCATATCAGTCACAGGAAGATAACTCTGCTTTGGAGGTTGTATCTGTTCCTGGTCAACACCAACAGAAATTATACAGTGATATTACAGATTTGCTGTAAGGGCTGTATGTATTCCTTAGACATAGTTTGGAAATGTATTCTGCTCATGCTGTAGTCTACATAGAGAAGGAGGCGCCCTGATATTCTCCCAGACACGCTCCTTATGGAGTTTTTATGTCTCCGAGCTAACCGCGCCCTCCAGTATCGGACCCTACAAATCACTTTGCAGACAGTAACAAGCAGAGAAATGGAAGAAAGCTGTGCATGTTCCTTGCCACAGGAAAAAAAAAAGCAGAAAATCACCGACAGTTAATGGGATAACGTCGGAAATGGCAACGGTACAGCATTTACAACTGTCTCGGCAACCAACGTCGTTATTATGTATAGTATTAAGGGTACCAGCATGCATTAGGGACATTATTAATTTTAGCAGTTTCTCTCTAGGAGGACAGAGAGATGAGAACATTGCTGCTTACCTCTTATTACTTTCTCTGCCCGGCTATACAAGTCTGTGCAGCAAAACCCAGCTCCCACCCTCCTGCTCTCTAGATGAAATGCTGCTTTAAAGGCTGCGGGATTATTATCTTCTGTTTATGCTCGTATCCATAGAGACATCCTGTGAAACACCAAGGGAGTGTAATTTATAAATGAGCTAAAGACTGCTGAGTGACCAAGGTCAGGCTGCAGACAGAGCTTCTCCTACGTTCTCTAGGAAGCACTAGATCGTTACCACCCCTCTGACAGGGAGGAAAACAGTAGTCAGCGGCTAATATTCAGGGCTTTATTAACCCCCCCCCCCCCCTCCCAATGTCCATGCGGATGAAAGTAAGACGAAGCTGAGTATTGTGATTCCTGCTATGCTAATTTAAGATCACGAGAAAGACCCAGAGGAGAGTTTTTCTTCTGTCCGTTGTTGTGTGTTCCATATACTGTGTATACATTGAGTTACTTATCAATATCTCTTACATATGTCTGCATGGGTATAATGTACAATGCATTGCTTTTCACCTTTGTTCCCCATTGGTTTTTAGCATATAATAATGACTTTACAATCACTGTAGTACCAGCCAGTGTTATAACCTATTTTCTTATTGAGAATCTCAGGAGAGGCAGCAAGATAGTTGAAAGCTTGCAACTACGAGAGTACCAGGAGCGTGTAGATTTTCAAGTAGATGCTAGGAAAGCATCTACAATACGGAAATAATTCTATAAGGAACTGCCTAGTTTTATCCAGTAAGGCATGTTAATGGCAGTATTCTGGGTACTTACATGCATAAATTACCTCTTGTAGTATACCAACTAGCAGAACAGTGCATACTTTGCTTTGATGGCACAGACTTTGCTAGTGGACATATACATGGGTGAAGTTTTGTTGGAGCACACATGTAAATGCATAAGTTATAGAATAATATAATTTGCATGTGTTCATGAATACATCTAACCATGGTATAAGTTGTAACACATAAATGTATATGCATCCTCTGCTGCTTGCACTAGTTTTCTATAAAGGATTTACACCTTACAAGCAAAGTTCCCTCTACACTGCACAGTTGTGCAGCTGCACACTTTTTTTTAACGTGCTACATAACAGTCTTGGTCTGCTATGCAGCAAATTGCAAATCTGACAACAAATGCCTCTCCCCAACACCCCACCTCACTCTCCTCTCTCCCTCTTGTCTCCCCCACCCCCTCCTGCCTCTGCCCATCTCTTCGCCTCAAATTTATTTATTTCCATGATCGTGCCACAAGTGTTCACAGTAAATGAAGAGAAAGTGACCACAAAGGCTTGTGCTAAAGCACTGGATAAAAATCTGACATGCATTTCCTACTGCAGAGGGGGCAGAACCAGAAGAGCTTTGCAGAGTGCTTCAGCACAAGGCTCCAGTCCGTGGTCCCTTTCTGTTCATTTAGTTTGGACACTTCTGGCATGATCACAGGAATAAGAAAGTTTGAGGGGCAGGGATGGACTGGGGAGAGAGGGAGGGGAGTATGGAGCCCCTACTACCACTTAAATCGCTTTGAATCTTGACCAGTTAACTATTATGCCTGAATGCCAGGAAACTTTAGGAGCACCCAAGTTGAAAAGAAGTCCTTTAAATTCACACAGGAATAAGTTTGGATGATAGATAAGAAAGCTATCCCTGGCCTAGGCACCTAGAGATCAGTTTCACCCTTTTTTTACTATAATAATAATAATGAGACCTAGTTCATGGGGTAGCAAAGGGATATTTAGCAGGGGAAGTGGTTGAGAAGCTTTTAGCACCCCAGCCCTACTGTCAGCAAGTACATCACTTGGCTCATATCCATTTGCTAGAGGGCCCATGAGGGAAAAAGAAAATCTGAGAGTGATTATCATCCCAGTTTTATTGGCCTGGGTTGTATAAGCAGGTTCAGCTTTACTGACAGTCTTGTCATAAACTCTGGGCAAGTCACTTAACTCCATTGCCCCAGGTACAAATAAGTACCTGTATATAATATGTAAGCCGCATTGAGCATGCTATGAGTGGGAAAGTGCGGGGTACAAATGTAGTAATAATAATAATAATAATATTAAACAGTTTGTTAATTAACTAAGCCTGCTAGGATCTGACCTGCACTCTTATTACCAGTGCCCATTTGAGAGGATTTAGATTTATATTTATTCACTCTTGATATACAATGAAGTTACTTACCTGTAACGGAGGTTCTCAGTGGTCAGCAGGATCAGTCAGCCACACATTGGTGATGTCATCCAATGAGCCCAGAAATGGATTTTGCTCTCCCAGAGCTCAGAGGAAAACCTTTGAAAAGGTTCCCTCTGAGCATGCATTAATTGTTTATATATATATATATATATATATACCTGTATCAACCTCCCCCTCTCCAGGTGTTCCCAGCTTGGCCTTGTAGAATCATCTGTAGGGGAGGGGGAGGGGTTTCGGGTGGCTGGCTGATCCCGCTAGCCATGGAGAACCCTCATTATAGGTAAAAAACTTCATTTTCTCCATGGTCAAGCAGGATGAGTCAGTCACATATTGGTGACTGTCCAGCTGAGAGGTGAGAAGGGGCCAGAGTGTGGAATCTCTGACAGTAGGAGGGGCCCCTTCGATAGCCTGCCATCCCGCTGAGGTAGGATGAGGCTTTGTGCTTCAATTGCCTATTACAAGCGACCTACCTGCCAGGACAACACAACACGCTCCCAGACAGTCTCAGCTGGAAGCTGGACATCCACGAATGGTCCCTCCAATCAAATTCACACAGACCCTGTCTTCAGTAGTGTCTTGTGGATGAGTGGTATGGGGGATATGAGTAGAGCAGCTGTTACCCTAGTGCATTGTAAATGCATCGTGGATCAGCCTGAGTTGTGATGGCCATTTGGAGCAGAATAGTGCACACTTTTTGTTGGCCTCATTGGCGAAGAGGTCCACCAATGGTGTGCCCCATTTGTGGAACGGTTCCTGTGTGACATTTGATTGGAGGGACCATTCGTGGATGTCTAGCTTCCAGGTGAGACTGTCCGTGAGTGTATTGTGTAGTCCAGGCAGGTAGGTTGCTTGTAATAGGCAGTTGATGGACAGGGCGAATATCCAGATCCTGCAGGCCTCTCTACAAAGTGGGAGGGAGCCTGTGCCTCCTTGTTTGCTGATGTAAAACATGGTGACCTGGTTGGATCAAGATGTTCTTGTTGGAGATCCAAGGAGCGAAGGCTTGGAGTGAATTTCCGATGGTTCTGAGGTCCAGGAGGTTGATGTGGTGCCTTGCCTCGACAGAGAACCAAGTGCCTTTGATTTGTAGGTGGTGGGCTCCCCACCCATGCTTGGAGGCATCAGTGGTGACAGTGAGCTGGTGCTGTGGTTGTTGGAGGGGTTTGCCTCTGTAGATGTTGCTCTGGTCCTGCCACTACCTTAGTGCCTCGTGGGCAGACTGTCTGATGTTGATGTTTTGAGAAAGAGGTTGGCTGTGCTGGTTCTATCTTTTCCTGAAGTACCACTGGAGTGGCCGCATGTGTAATTTCACTATGGGTACAACATAGATTAATGCTGCTAAGTGTCCAAGGAGGCATAGAAAGGTCCGTGCTGGGATTCTGTCTGTCATGTATTGCACCAGGTATGACATTGCTTGTCCTCTCAGGAGAGGTAGAAACACCGTGCTGCATTTTGTGCAGATGTTGGCCCCAATAAACTCCAGTGATTGAGTTGGTTGCAAGTGCTAAGTGCCTGGAGGAGAGTTGCTGTGGTAATGACTGAAGTTACTGTCTCCTGGGGTGAGGCTCCTATGAGCAGACAGTCATTCAAGTAGGGGTATACACATATCCCGCTCTTGCAAAGGTGAGTTGCTGTGACTACAACCCATTTTGTGACAACCCTTGGGGCACAGGAGTGTCCGAATGGGAGGACTTGGTATTGATAGTGTTGGCAGAGTGCCGAGAAGCCTAGACATTTTTGTGAGATTTGTAGATTGGGATGTGAGAGTAATCATCCTGGAGGTCCAGGGAGCCCAGCCAGTCATTCCTCTGGATCAGTGGGAGGATGGTTCCTAATGAGTGTCTTCTCCCATAGGACACACTTGTTAAGTTGTTGGAGGTTCAGGATGGGTCTGATTCCTACGGTCTTCTTAGGGATGAGGAAATAGCAGGAGTAGAATCCCTGGTTGAGTTCTGTCGGCGGAACTGGAGGAGGGTCCGGACTTCCTTGTGAATAAGGCGGATCATGGCCTCTGGAGTTTTGTGTCTGGGTGAAGGCTGGGGTCATGGGAGGGTTTGTAACCTGATCCAGTATCCGTGTGGTATGATGTTGAGGATCCATTTTTCTGATGCTATCTGATTCCAGGATTCAGCAAAAAGGGAGAGGTGGCCACTAGTCGAGAGCTGGGGTTTGCCTTTGAGGTGGGTGTTGGCTTATGGTGTTCTCTCTCCCTCGAGCCTTATCTCTGTTGGTAGGAAGTGCCTTATGTTTGTGGGTTTTGGCGGTGGAACTGCCAATTTGAGGGGCTGTCGTAATGCCTTGTAGTGTGGTGGTGCCTGTGGTATTGGTGGGTTTGCTGCTATAGAAATGATAAGTAGTAGTAGTAGTAGTAGTATTACTTTTGCCAAGTTTGAAAAAGCAAGCCATATAGTATCTAAAGTCATCATAGCTGGTTTACTCACAAGAGTGTTCGGTAGAGAAGCAAGTGTCACATCACCATTCCCTTCCACAATTCCTCCAGCAGTACTAGCAGAGCTCCTGGAAAAACTCCCCCCCCCCTCCCCTCACCCCCTTGAGGTTGGTCAATTCGCTCCAAACCAGTGTGCTGTTCCACAGCAGAGACCAATTCAGCTGTATTCTGACCTGGAAGATCTTGATCTCCAATGGCATTGAACAGACGCTGCCACAAGAGGAACTGCAGTTCAGCTAATGGGGCCATCAAGCTGAAAGAGGTTCTGGTAGGCCCTGTTAAAGATATAAAAAAAAACAAAAGCAAAAAACAAAAACCTTCACAAGGAAGCAGCAGGCATAAACAAAAGGTGGAGGTCACCAAAAACCACAAGTTCCAAAGGCAACAGTATAAATGTTCCAAAATGTTTATTCTTCAAAGGTAGCAATTTTGAATACAGGCATTAACCGACATGGGCCATGTTTTGGCATGTAGGTCTTCGTCAGGAGTCCTCATGGAAAAGAAAAACATAAACATATAAACAACATCAATTTAAGGAGAAATAATATAAATATGATTTCTAATATAATAATTTGCTCATTCAATGTTCGAATGTGTCTCACTGGGATCGTAACCATCTCCTGACGTCACGAACCCAGTGAGAGACATTCGAACGTTAAATGAGCAGACTGGGCAAGACCGCCCCCAGAGTTCCGCCCCTGCCACCATGCCCCCCCCCCATGAGGTCGCCACCGCTCACCCCTCCACCCACCCCAAGGTCCTCACCGCTCCCCCCCCCCGAGGTCTCCGCAGCCACTGCTCCCCCTCCCCAGGTCGCCGCCACCGCTCCCCCCTCCGTCCGTCCACCCACCCAACAGACCTGCACAAGTCTCCAGCATCAGAGGCGGCGCCAGCTCCGATTTCTGGCCACTGCTGCTTCTCCTATTCAGCAGCAGCGGCCACTACAAAAACACAACAGCTGATTTTAGGAAGCAAGACGGCACCGCAGGCAGCCAGCAGGCATTGGCTGTTGGCTCTGCAACCGCTCCTCCTCTCGCCTCCACGTCACTGCCCCAGAGGAGCACAGCGACGTGAGAGGCGAGAGGAGGAGCGGCTTCAGAGCCATCAGCTAATGCCTGCTGGCTGCCTGCAGTGCCATGTTGCTTCCTAAAATCAGCTGTTGGTGTTTTTGTAGTGGCCGCTGCTGCTGCTGCTGCTGAACAGGAGAAGCAGCAGTGGCCAGAAATTGGAGCTGGCGCCGCCTCTGATGCTGGAGACTTGGGCAGGTCTGTTGGGCGGAGAGGGGGAGCGGCGGCAGGGGGTGCAGTGGCTGCGGCCACATCGGGGGGTGAGTGGTGACGGCCTCTGGGGGGGCGTGGTGGCAGGGGCAGGGAGAGAGGAGAATCGCTGGGTTGCTGGAGGGGGTGGCAGGGGAGAGAGGAGAATCTGTCACGTTTTCAAAAGCAGGAACTAGGATCGTGATCCCTTGGGCCACTGCCGAGGAGCGGCAGTGGCAGACAAAACCACCCCACACAGGGATAAGGCAGAACTCTGACAGGACCAGCTAGACTTCACCTGCACTTGACCACCGTTCCTCAGGAGTTGAGCCCCTGGGTGCAGGTGGCCGGCAGGACTTACTGGACAGGGCAGGAACTGGAAACCAGCAGGATACACACAGGGGCTAGAGCACACAGGGAGACTAGGCAGAATACTAGACTAGCACTCTCAGACAGACAAGGGACAAAACTTAAAGCTGCAAGCAGCCACTGAAACAGGGAACAAACACTGATAGATAAGAGACAGAACTGAAAGCTGCCAGGCAGCCACTGAACAAGAAACACAGGCAACTAAGAACTAGACAAAGACTAACAAACAAGAAACAAGATTGGGAAAAAAGCAATACAGAACAAGAAGCTACACAAAGACTAAATAGAATTACAGACTATAAACTGGACTAGGCAGAAGTGCACCAGCACCCCAACATACCAGGGTCTTAGGCGATGCAAAAGGCAAACACAGAAGTTTCCAAATGGCTAATAAGCCTAGCAGCAGCTGAGATTCAGCTGCAGCAATCACCAGGCAGCTACGGGTGCTGTGCAGGCTCAAACAAGACAAGCAAGTCTGGCAGGCCGGAAGATCCAGACTAGACTGGGCTGAAGTCTGGAACGGGAAACAGCACACAGACAATCCAATGCAGCCACCAGGTCTGGCCACCAGAGGGCAAGAGGAACACAAACCCAAACAAAGGCAGAAAGCATACTAAAGCACAGAGAGGCTTAACACACACAGGTGCAGTATAGTGGAGTAATCAGAGCCATGCTGGAAGCAGCCAGCACACAGAGACAGAGACAGAACTAACTCAGAAAGACCAGACAGAAGCCAGGTTAGAAGCTGGCCGCCAGAAAGAAATAAGGTAAGCCTGAGAGGGGTCACGACCACAGAAGTGACAGAATCGCTGGGTGGCTGGAGGGGGGGCAGGGGACACAGGAGAATCGCTGGGTGGCTGGAGGGGGGGCAGGGGACACAGAAGAACCGCTGGGTGGCTGGAGGGGGGGGGGGCAGGGGAGATAGGGGAAAAAATCCACATCCGAGAAACGCCTCCAAAAATTCTTTGACAAAATGGTCTTGCATATGAAAACTTAATGAGACTTTTCATATGCAAGACCATTTTGTCAAAGAATTTTTGAAGGCACCTCTCGGATGTGGATTTTTTTCCCGGGTTTGAAGCTAAGTACTCCCTTTGTCATTGGTTCTTTATATTTAGTCTCCTCTCTTGAATATTTTTTCTTCCGACATATAATATTATACTCATTAGGCTTATTTGTTATTATCTGTGCTTATAGTCAACTGAATATTTACGTATTATTACCCCACTCCTTTTTTTACTACAGAGTGTTTTGGGTTATTTCATTCTGTAGGTTTTTTCGGAGGAGGTGGGTGGCCCATGATAGAAGCCTTACCAGGTGTCCACTGAGTTGGTACCCTTGGCTACTGAGGCCCTTTGTTAAAATCATTTATGATATACTAGTAAAAAAGGCCCGTTTCTGACACAAATGAAACGGGCGCTAGCAAGGTTTTCCTCGGAGTGTGTATGTTTGAGAGAGTATGTGTGAGATTGACTGTGTGAGAGAGAGAGAGAGAGAGTGAAAGTGCGAGTGTGTGTGTGTGACAGAGAGAGAGTGAGACTGCTGGGTGCGAGTGTGTCTCCTCTGTCCCCCCTCCAGCCACCCAGCGATTCTACTTTTTCCCTTGCCCCCCTCCAGCCACCCACCGATGCTCTTCTCTCTCCGCCCCCCTCCAGCCACTCACCGAGTCTCCTCTGTCCCCTGCCCCCCTCCAGCCACCCAGCGATTATCCTCTCTCCCCTGCCCCCCCTCCAGCCACCCAGCGATTGTCCTGTGTCCCCTACCCCCCTCCAGCCACCCAACGATTCTCCTCTCTCCCCTGCCCCCCTCCAGTAACCCAGCGATTCTCCTCTCTCCCCGCCCCTGCCGCCATGCCCCCCCAGAGGTCGTCACCGCTCACCCCCCCCTCCGATGTTGCCGCAGCCATTGCACCCCCTTCCACCCCCACCCAGGTCTTCACCGCTCCCCCCTCTCCACCCACCAACCCACCCACCCACCCAACAGACCTGCCCAAGTCTCCAGCGTCAGAGGCGGCGCCAGCTCCGATTTCTGGCCACTGCTGCTTCTCGTATTCAGCAGCAATGGCCACTACAAAACACCAACAGCTGATTTTAGGAAGCAAGACGGCACTGCAGGCAGCCAGCAGGCATTGGTTGTTGGCTCTGAAGCCACTCCTCCTCTCGCCTCTCACGTCACTGCGCTCCTCCGGGGTCGTCCTCCAGGGGCAGTGACGTGGAGGCGAGAGGAGGAGCGGCTGCAGAGCCAACAGCCAATGCCTGCTGGCTGCCTGTGGTGCCGTCTTGCTTCCTAAAATCAGTTGTTGGTGTTTTTGTAGTGGTCGTTGCTGCTGAATAGGAGAAGCAGCAGTGGCCAGAAATCGGAGCTGGTGCCGCCTCTGATGCTGGAGACTTGTGCAGGTCTGTTGGATGGGTGGGCAGATGGAGAGGGGGGGTGCGGCGGCGGCGACCTGGGGAGGGGGGAGCGGTGGGACCTTGGGGTGGGTGGAGGGGTGAGCGGTGGCAACCTCGTGGGGGGGGGGGGGTGGCGGCAGAGGCGGAACCCCGGGGGCGGTCTTGCCCCGGGCCTGGCCCAGTCTGCTCCTTCAACGTTCGAATGTCTCTCACTAGGTTCATGACGTCAGGAGATGGTTACAATCCCAGTGAGACACATTCGAACGTTGAAGGAGCAAATTATTATATTAGATCTCTTGATAATAGCACAGATAATCCTCATATCCAATTAGAGCAATTTCTTTTTAGTTTCTTATTTGTTTGCTCTAAGCAGATTGTTAATTTTTTTTGAATTTTAAAAATAATATAACATCAAAGAAGGAGTGGCTATACATAAAAGAATAGGTAAAGAGCAGAGAGTCAAGTGTTGTTACATTTATCAATTAGTAAAGTGAAGTCACAAGCGTTAGCTATAACTATATGCACAGGAGAACACTGATGATAAGTATCAGTATTCACTTCATGTAACCAAAACAGGGAAAAGTGTGCTATATTGAGTTTAACTCTTACCAAGCCTATGCTTTTTACCCAGAGGTGATGTTGAAGAAAAAAAAACTGTGTTTTAATAATTAAGAGCTTTATTCAGGCATCAATTTGAAAGAATCACAATGTAAAATTATTGACACAGGAATTGAGTTTTGTAGAATGAAAGGAAACATTGCTGATTCAGTAAAAATTGTCATTTCTTTTAACAGAACTTACAAAACAAGCTAATCATTGGTAGAGTCAATCCTAGCAAAACTAAAAAGAACACCAGTCCCTCAATCATAATGGTTGTTTGTTTAGCTAACCCGGTTAAATAAATACATTCACCACAGGTGTTCTCTAACACTCTCAGGGGCCAATAGTGCAGAAACCAGGATTTCTCTACTGTCAGTACGAGGAAATTCAGGAGTCCTTTCACAAAGCACATGCTAAACGCTAGAGACACCCTTTGTAAAAGACTCCCCTCAGTCAGTAAGACTTTCTTCCCTCACCTACCACCAAGAAGGCCCCTCCTAACAATCAACCAGCCTCTTAGGTTCTCATCTTTTACAATAAATCCATATAATGTATCTTAGGGCACTCTCGGCTGAATATCCTTCGTTCCCAGAGAATGTGGTAAAGGCGGTTAGCTTAGCAGGGTTTATAAAAGGTTTGGATGGCTTCCTAAAGGAAAAGTCCATAGGCCATTATTAAAATGACTTGGGGAAAATTGTAGGGGTATTTACTTGAGATCTCACCTGAGCTGGTCTTGGTTCATACAAGCCTGACATCCTGTCACAAGATGGATTCTACAACCTCTGACCTGAACACATCTGTGTCAGCAAGATCCAGCTTTTCAGCTTCTGGAAAATTACTGGCAGGCATGCCACAGCCAAGGACACTCTGTGTTACAACCACCCTGTTATCACCCTGAGAAGCTGAAAGGGGAGTGAGACCCATGGCTCCAGAAAGCCTGGTTGGAGACAGATATGCAGACCCAAAAGTAACACTTCAGGGTCACGAACAAAGGACTCTTCATGCTCATGGAGTTAGCTGGACAGGATTATGATTGGTCCCGGGGATCATCTGACCGAGAGGTACTAAGAAAGTGGGAACTAAAGAAAGTGAGTTGTTGTGAGACGATCAGACAGTTGGTACTGACCAGAGGAGACTAGAGACAAGCAAGGTTAGAAGTCTCGGAGTGAGCAAGAGACTGTGTTGTTCTAACCTTGTGAACTACATATCTGGTGAAAATACAGATTGGCTCAGCTACAACAGCTCTGAAATATGGCACTGAATGTCTGTGACACCTGCTTTCAGAAGATAGACCCTGAACTGAATCTGAGACAGACTCGCTGTGGATATGGCTAGAGTCTAAGAAGAAATGAGCTCATACCTCATCGAGAGACTGTTTCAGAGACTGCGTGGTGTGATAACAGTGATTTACTTTCTATAGTCTGGGATTAGTGAGTGGCGTTTGTCCAAGATAAGACTGGTTAGGTCATATATCGTGGTCAGAGAATAAGCTGCTAACAGTTGTATTTTGCATAAGAGGTGTAGCATAAGTTTTCACAATTACAAAATCAAGTTTGTGTAATTGCCTAGTGTTCCAGTAAGAATCATTTTGTATAGTCTTTATTTAGTGACAAGCTATTTTTTAATTAATATTATTAATATCATCAGCAAGTTATATATTTGTACTTTGCTAAGCCTTGTTGCAGAGCTATTCTATATTTGTATATTTTCTTTATCTATAAATAAATATAATATATACTATCTGTGGCTTTGGTTGCGTTCTCTCTAACGCAGCTAATTTTGGTTAGGTGCCAAAGTAAGGTCCTGTTTTCCCCTAGCACAAGTCCAGAATATTTGCTTAGGCAGAGTTGTGTAATCTTGGACCTTGGCATAAATAATTCTGTTAGTTGTTTTTCTATAAGACTTATTTAGTCTACCTACAAAATCCACTGCTTATTTCTTGGATAAGCAGCATAAAATGTATTGAACTTTTTTGGGATCTTACCAGGTATTTGTGACCTGGATTAGCCACTGTTGGAAGCAGGATGCTGGGCTTGATGGACCTTTGGTCTGTCCCAGTGTGGCAATACTTATGTACTTAATATACTTATGGGTACCAGATGGTATTCATCCTAGAGTACTGATAGAACTGAAAAAAGAGCTTGCAGAGCTACTGCTAGTGATATGCAATTTATCCTTAAAATCGAGCGTGGTACCGGAAGATTGGAGTGTGGCCAATGTAACGCCCATTTTTAAAAAAGGTTCCAGGGGAGATCCAGGAAATTATAGACCGGTGAGTCTGACGTCAGTGCCGGGGAAAATGGTAGAGGCTATTATTAAAAACAAAATTACAGAGCACATCCAAGGACATGGATTACTGAGACCAAGTCAGCACAGCTTTTGTGGGGGGAAATCTTGCCTGACCAATTTACTTCAATTCTTTGAAGGAGTAAACAAACATGTGGACAAAAGGGAGCCAGTTGATATTGTGTATCTGGATTTTCAAAAGGCGTTTGACAAGGTACCTCATGAAAGGCTACAGAGGAAATTGGAGGGTCATGGGATAGGAGGAAAAGTCCTATTGTGGATTAAAAACTGGTTGAAGGATAGGAAACAGAGAGTTGGGTTAAATGGGCAGTATTCACAATGGAGAAGGGTAGTCAGTGGGATTCCTCGGAGGTCTGTGCTAGGACCGCTGCTTTTTAATATATTTATAAATTATTTAGAGATGGGAGTAACTAGCGAGGTAATTACATTTGCTGATGACACAAAGTTATTCAAAGTCATTAACTCGCGACAGGATTGTGAAAAATTACAGAAGGACCTTACGAGACTGGGAGACTGGGAGGCTAAATGGCAGATGACGTTTAATGTGAGCAAGTACAAGGTGATGCATGTGGGAAAAAAGAACCCGAATTATAGCTACGTCATGCAAGGTTCCACGTTAGGAGTTACGGACCAAGAAAGGGATTTGGGTGTCGCCGTCGATAATACACTGAAACTTTCTGCTCAGTGTGCTGCTGCGGCTCAGAAAGTGAATAGAATGTTGAGTATTATTAGGAAAGGTATGGAAAACAGGTGTGAGGATGTTATAATGACGTTATATCGCTCCATGGTGTGACCGCACCTTGAGTATTGTGTTCAATTCTGGTCGCCGCATCTCAAGAAAGATATAGTAGAATTGGAAAAGGTGCAGCGAAGGGCGACTAAAATGATAGCGGGGATGGGACGACTTCCCTATGAAGAAAGACTAAGGAGGCTAGGGCTTTTCAGCTTGGAGAAGAGATGGCTGAGGGGAGTCATGATAGAGGTATATAAAATAATGAGTGGAGTGGAACAGATGGATGTGAAGCTTCTGTTCACACTTTCCAAAAATACTAGGACTAGGGGGCATGCGATGAAACTACAGTGTAGTAAATTTAAAACAAATTGGAGAAAATTTTTCTTCACCCAACGTGTAATTAAACTCTGGAATTCGTTGCCGGAGAGCGTGGTGAAGGCGGTTAGCTTGGCAGAGTTTAAAAAGGGATTAGACGGTTTCCTAAAGGACAAGTCCATAAACCGCTACCAAATGGACTTGGGAAAAATCCACAATTCCAGGAATAACATGTATAGAATGTTTTTACATTTGGGAAGCTTGCCAGGTGCCCTTGGCCTGGATTGGCCGCTGTCGTGGACAGGATGCTGGGCTCGATGGAACCTTGGTCTTTTCCCAGTGTGGCATTACTTATGTACTTATGGACTTCTCCCTAAGTGAGTGGATAGATGGGACATAGCCAAGATTTTGGCAGAGTCCAGGATGTACTAAGGTCTTTTGTTCTCTTCTGCCCGGATATTCTTCCCTGCCGGATGTAAAATTAGTTGAAAATTGAACATAGCAAAGAAGAGGGACCATCTTGCCTGTCGAGGGTTGAGCTGCTTGACCTCTTGTAGGTAGAGAAGGGTTTTATGATCTGTAATGACAAGGCGATATGTTCCTGGTCTCCAATAGTTTAGTTCCTTTCGGTTGAGGTGAACTTCTGGGAGAAAAAGGAACAAAGCCAGAGTCCCCCCCCCCCCCCCCCCCCCCCCCCCCCCCAAGAGAGTTTGAGAAAGAATGGCTATGGCTCCCACAGAGGAGGCATCCACTTCAACAACAAATGGATGTGACGGGTCTGGACCTTGCGGGACAGGGGCTGTGATGAAGGCCTTTTTAAGCTGCTGAAAAGCCTGATGGGCCTCAGGTGGCCAGTGAGAGGAATTTGCGCCTTGAGGGCAGTAAGGGGGGAAATGATAATTGAGTACTGGTTGATAAACTGCCTGTAATAGTTGGCAAATCCCAAAAAATGCTGGAGGCTCAGTGTACTGGAGACTGGGGCCAGTTTTGAATGTCTTGAGTTTTGCTCTGATCCATCTATAACCCAGATGCAGAAATTATGTACCCTAAAAAGGGTATAGTGTCTTGATGAAAAGAGCACTTCTTCAGTTTAGCATACAGGTGATTATTCCGAAGGCATTGGAGGACCTCTCGAACATGCTTTGGATGTTTTGTTGGGGTTGCCAAGAAAATTATTATATCACCTAAATGTACCAGGACGTAAGAGTAGAGAACGTCCTGGAATATGTCATTCACAAATTTCTGGAACATAGCAGGAGTATTGCAGAGTCCAAAGAGCATGACAAGATATTCATAATGTCTGTCTTGGGTATTGAACACCGTCTTCCATTCATCCCCTCCTTTGATACAGACTAGGTTGTATGCACCCCTCCCCCTCACAAATTGAGCTTGGTAAAGATGGTACCACCTTGTAATCAGGCAAAGAGTTCAGAGATAAGGGGAAAGGGGTACCAGCCTTTACTGTAATCACATTCAATCCCCAATAGTCAATACAGAGTCGGAGCCCACCATCCTTTTTGCTGATGAAAACGAAGCCAGCTCCCAAAGGGGAGGTGGATGGTCAAATAAACCCCTTCTGGATATTTTCTTGAATATAATCTGCTATGGCTTGGTCTCAGGACAGGAAAGGGTGTAGACCCGACCCTGGGGAGGCAACCTGCCAGGGAGCAGCTCAATAGCACAATCAAATTCCCTATATAGCAGTAAAGACTTTGCTTGTTTATTGCTGAAAACATCAGCAACCTGCTGGTATATGCGTGGGAGTCCTGGAAGAGGGGTGGACTGCCGAGGAAAACTGGCCGCTAATGGCTTGACTGTAGTTAAACAGGAATGTGGACACGACGGGCCCCATGCACAATATCATAGCTTGTCCAGTTGATCTGAGGTGAATGATGTTGTAGCCAAGAGAGCCTCAGGACTACCGAATGGATGGACCTAGTCAGGATGTAAAATTGATTGGTCTCCTGGCACTTGTCTGAAGAGTCATAGGAATGGATATAGAGGAAATCAGACCCAGAAGAGAGTCACCATAGATAGAAGAGATCCAAGAGGCAGAGGTCAAGGGCATTACTGAAATCTGGTACCGTCATACCACATTACCGTCGATGAAAATCCCTGCTGCGCTGGAGTCAATCAGCACCAGGAGCTCCACCTGGTTTATTTGCCATCGGAGAAACATGAGGAGCACGCAAATAGAGGCTGGGGAAGAATGAAGTAGGCCTAGAGTCATCTCCCCTGACAAGCCCAGGCCTATTTGTTTCCCTACTTTCTTAGAGAAGAAGTAAAAAAGTGAACCTGCTTCCCCACAGTACATAAGTACATAAGCACCGCCATACTGGGAAAAGACCAAGGGTCCATCAAGGCCAGCATCCTGTCTCCGACAGCGGCCAATCCAGGCTTCAAGAACCCGGTAACCCCCCCCCCCCCCCCAAAAAAAAAAAAAATTAATAATGTTCAATGGACTTTTCACTCAGGAATCTGTCCAAACCCCCTTTAAATTCCGTAAGGCCACTACATTCTCCGGCAACGAGTTCCAGAGTCTAACTACACGCTGAGTAAAGAAAAACTTTCTCTTATTTGTTTTAAATCTACCATATTCTAGTTTCATCTTGTGTCCCCTGGTTTTGTTGTTGTTTGAAAGTGTAAACAAACGCTTCACATCTGTCCGCTCTACTCCGCTCATTATCTTGTAGACTTCTATCATATCACCCCTCAGCCGCCTTTTCTCGAAGCTGAAGAGCCCTAACCTTCTCAGCCTTTCCTCATA
Organism: Microcaecilia unicolor; assembly: GCF_901765095.1. Taxonomy (NCBI): domain Eukaryota; kingdom Metazoa; phylum Chordata; class Amphibia; order Gymnophiona; family Siphonopidae; genus Microcaecilia; species Microcaecilia unicolor. Next base: position 195,634,437 of record NC_044035.1, read on the forward strand.
GGGAAGTCGTTCCATTCCCTTTATCATTTTCGTCGCCCTTCTCTGCACCTTTTCTAATTCCTTTGAGATGCGGCGACCAGAATTGGACACAATACTTGAGGTGCGGTCGCACCATGGAGCGATACAACGGCATTATAACATTCTCGTGTTTGTTTTCCATCCCTTTCCTAATAATACTCAACATTCTGTGTGCTTTCTTAGCCGCGGCAGCACACTGGGCAGATGTTTTTAACGTCTTATCAACGATGACTCCCAAATCCCTTTCTAGGTCCATAACTCCTAACGCGGAACCTTGCATGACATAGCTGTAATTCGGGTTCCTCTTACTCACATGCATCACTTTGCACTTGTCAACATTGAACTTCATCTGCCACTTGGACGCCCAATCCCCCAGTCTCACGAGGTCCTCCTGTAATCTTTCACACTCCTCCTGCAACTTGACGATCCTGAATAATTTTGTGTCATCTGCGAATTTAATTACCTCACTAGTTACTCCCATCTCTAGGTCATTTATAAATATGTTAAAAAGCAGCGGTCCCAACACAGACCCCTGCGGGACCCCACTAACTACCCTTCTCCATTGAGAATACTGACCATTCAACCCTACTCTTTGCTTCCTATCTTTCAGCACAGGTTCTGATCCCACCTTCTTCTCCTTTCTTCTTCTGAGAGTCGATGTCGGCCCATTAGCATGGGTTCTTCCATGTTATCATTCATTGGCGAGGGCGGGTTAGGTGGCACCAGAGGGCGCTGGAAGCGGGGCACCAGACGAGGCACCTGCCGAGCCAGACCAAATTCCAATCCCGGTCCTGGAGGCATACATCAATGCAGATGCACAGAGCTCGTCCTTAATTCTGCCTTGCATGCCTTGCCAGAAAATAGCCACCAAGGCCTCTTGATTCCAGCACAGCTCCGATGCTAAGGTGCAGAAACAGATGGCATAGTTCCTGATAGTAAGAGACCCTTGTAGATGAAGGAGCTCGCTTGCTGCTAAAGAGGGCCATCTGGGTATATCAAAGAAAAGGTAGAAGCACCTCATAAATGACTGGAGGTTAGTAAGGACCAGATCCTGTTGTTCTCAAAGATGGGAGGTCCATGCCAGGGCCTGTCTGGACAGGAGGAATACAATACACGTGACCTTGATCCGGTGAGAGGAGAAGTTGGCATGTTGTAATTTAAAGTGCACCAAACCAGGGGCGTAACTAGGTGGAGCCACGGGGGCATGGGCCCCCACAGATTAAGCCCTGGCCCCCTCTACTTTGGACCCGCCGCTGAACCTCCCCCGTCACCACCACAGCCAGATAGCTTTGCTGGTGGGGGTCCCCAACCCCCACCAGCCGAAGTCTTCTTCAGTGCCGTTTGACTCCAGCGCCTTCGCTGATGATCTGTTTCTGACTCCTGACATCCTGCATGGGGCTACCATGCAGGACATCAGGAATCAGAAACAGATCATCAGCGAAGGCACCAGAGTTGAATTGCTAGTGTGCCCCCACTTCGGGCTCTGGACCCCCCTCCCGCCGAGGTCTGGCTACACTCCTGCACCAAACATGCCTGTGAGTTCCCGTCAAATCAGAGTGGATCAGGAACTTGGAGAGCAGAGGCCACCCACAGGTGCCAGCATGGAAGCTGTGGAAGAACCCCCCGGGGCATGTGGAGGAAAGTAGAGCAGTTAACTAAAAGCACACATCCTGAAGAACCCCTGAAATGTGATGTTGAGACTGCTGTTGTTGAAGAGCCTCAGCATGATCCAATACTGAGGGCTTGTTGGACAAGCTTATGGCTTTGGCTTCAGCAATCCGTCATGCTCCATTTGAAAGTGGGATGAGCTCTAGTGTCCTTGCTGAAGAGAGGAAAGGATGGCTGATGAGCCCTGGGGTCTTCCCCTAGCCAACCACCATTCCCTGGGGGTTGAGCTCCCAGGTGCATGTGGCCGGTAGGACTTGTAGATCCTCAGGGAAGGGGCGCTTCAGAAGCCGAGTGAGTGTCAAGGACTACAGCCAGAACAGGACCGAGGACTGCCCTCGGATGAGATCAGGCAGCAATCCAATGTGTACTCAGGTCCAAGCAAGGGTCGGGTCAGGCAGTAATCCAAGGTGACATCTGGTCCAAGCAAGGGTCAGGTCAGGCAGCAATCAGAGGTGTAGTCAGGTCCAGGCAAGGGTCATGTTAGGCAGCAATCTGAGCAGACAGAGAACACAGGGAGATGTGATGCAGGGGAAACCCATTGCTGAAGCAGTTTCTTGCTAGCAAGCATCGAAGATATGAAGTGTGGGCCTCTGACGTCATCTGTTCGCCTTGACACTCCCGGAGTCCCAACCTAAAAATGGTTGTTGCGCAGCATGCAAGCCCAAACAGCTTGGAGAGACGCCGCCGCTGAAAGCTGGGCTGCGGACCAGAACCCGTGTATGAGGAGGCGTGCCACCAAGGTAGGGCAGTGCAACAGCAATTACCTCAGAGAAATATGGCTCTCCTGTCTTCCATTTTAAAATCCTACCTTAGCCTAAGTATACAATACAATGCAAAATGTATATTCCGCTATATACCAGTTAGGATCAATGTGGATCATAAAATAAAGCTAGGTCATCACTAGTAAATAAACGAAGAACATAATAATCGTAAATTAAAATCTCTATCTCAGAATATTAATCACCAAAATTACATTAAGTAAATGGAGAAATAATGAGCTTTTAATAATTTACAAAAACATAAATACAGGGGGCGGAGTCAAGATGGCGGCACGCACTTCACTTGCCTGAGAGCTTTTCTTCACAATCTGGAAGTATAGTTTTTTGCTTTTTTGACCATGCCTCACACTAAACGAAAAGGCTTGGTTAAAACCGGAGCCTCAACGGTTAGAACCTCGTCGCCTTCTCAGATGAGTATTGAAAGGTTCGCGGTGAAGACGCCCAGCGCGAAAACCGGGAGTGACCCCGCTGACTTAGGAGAAGGAGAATCCTTCGTCCAGGGGCTAGATGTTACTCTTTCTCCCCCGGAAATCAATCCGCCGCCTCCACCCGCAGCATCCCCGTTGCAGCTGAGGTCTTCGAACCCCGAAGCTGGACTAGAATGGCCTCAGGTGGCCTTGGTGGAATTGCATGCGGAGGCCTGGGTCAACAGGCCATTATTAGAACTAATCCACCTAAGGAGCCGGTTACTTTGGAGCGAATATGGCAAGTTCTCCAAAGTTTAGATACTAAACTATCTAATTCAATGCAAGAAATATCTGTTCTAGTTGCAACGGTTGATTCATTAACAAAATCGCTAGAATCATTTAAAACTGAATCTTCAACTCAGATATAGATATCGATAGTAAAAGACGATGTTAAGAAACTCCAAGCGTTCTCTGTAGCGACTATAAAAGATAAAACTATTCTTCATAGAAAACTGGAGCAAATAGAAAATTACAATCGCAGATTGAACTTGCGAATTTTAAATTTTCCTAAATGCCCGGGATATGCTCCTATTGATATCTTCAAAAAATATCTAGTGGAAACTTTGCACTATTCTTCAGAACACATTCCCCTATGTGCCTCTTAAAAAGAATCAGGATGAAGAAACTGTGGAAAGGTTTTCTACACAAAAAGATTTAAACGAAAATGCTTTGAATATAACAGAGATCTTGGAATCCACAATAACAGAAGACACTGAACGCCAAACTTTGGTTATTTCATTCGTCTTTGAACAAGATATGGATGCTGTTAAGAGACTGTTCTTTAAAAATTCACAATCTTTATTTTATGGTAAAAAAGTATGGTTATATCCCGATGTAACTAGACAAACACAAGAAAGAAGGAAAGCTTTCTTAGCACTGAGAAAAGACACTTTAGAGTTGGGTGCTTTTTTTTACCTGAATTATCCGTGTAAATGTGTGGTTAAATATTTAGGTTTGAAATATGTCTTTTTTCAACCAGAACAACTGAAAGCTTTCATTAATCATAAAAAAGTATTAAAGTAGTTGGTAGTTTACTGTCTAATGATAAAAGGATTGTATAATAATATTATGCTGAGCGTTGTGCTATGCTAAATTGATTTTCCCTTTTTCTTATTTTAATTGATTTCCTCTCCTGGAATATGGTCTCTTCCCCCTGCTAATGATTTTGTGGTCTAAAGAGGGAAATATGTACTTAAGTTTCATAATTTGCCTTATTATTATTTTTCTTATTCCTGTTTTGGTAAAAAGGTAAACTAATAAATATAATAATAAAAAAAAAAAAACATAAATACAATTCTATCTCTTTGTTTTGAGTCCATGAATCTTTATTAAAATTTAAACATGTATACAATGCATACCAGAAAGATATGTGAGATAGCAACACAAAAGTACAGAAACACAACATAACAATATTGCCTTGAGGCTTATACTTTCAAGAAATGACTAAATACTGCATACTCTGGACAAATAGATAGAAACCAATCAGGAGGATTGAGTTTGGAGTTAATTGTCCAATGAGGACCATACTTTAACCACATGGCAGGTCTTCCTAAGTTTATTTGCTAAAGATAACTCAAATTTGTATATTTGTAAAATTGAGTGCCACCAGAATTGAGGATTAAGGGGGTCTTTTACTAAAACTTAGCTCAAGTTATCTGCAGCAAGGGCCCTGCTGCAGATAACTCGAGCTAATCTTTAGTAAAAGACCCCCTAAGATTGGTATTGCCTTTCCAATTTGTAAGAACCATTTTAAGTGCAGAAGAAATAAAAATGTTCAACATTTTAACTGGGATTGAAATAATAAAGAACCAAAAACAATCATTTTGGGTGTGATAGGATACTGTAAAGGAAGAACAGCTGTTATAAAACACCATGCCTGGGAACAAAAATCGTGCGTTAAGTGATATTCAAAAATCATGTGGCTCAAGGTGCCTGGATGAGAGCGACAGGACCAGCACATATTATTTGTCATAAGACCAGCTATAGCCATTTAAATGCGGAGTACAAATGGCCCTGTGATGGGAAAAAATATAATGATTGGATATAGTTGGCCGATGCAATCTGCCCATTATTTTTGGACCAACATTATATCCATTGTTGAGAGGTGACCTGATATTGAACATCTTTTTCTCATATTGAATGCAAACTTAATTTACTTCTTGCACCTTTCCTTATAAAAAAAACCGTGTCTAAATGTGAGACTACATGGCCTTTATGAAAAAGAGTGGAGAGAAAATCATGAATGCTATGAGAAGTATTACATAGTGTAAAAATTAGTTTGTTCTTAGCTAAACAATGTTTAATTTGTAGTAATTTAAAGGTCATTAGGCAAGGATATTGAGAACACAAATTTTCAAAAGATATAATGGAATTATGAGAATAAATTTGAGCAATTGACCATAATCCACAACTAGACCATAATTCCCAATGAATGGGATTTTTTTATTAATTTTAATGAATGGGTTGCCCCAGATAGTGGACTGCGAAGAAGTGTGGCTCGAAATATCCATATAATTATCCAAATCATGTAAACAGGAGTATGATGAAAGCATTACATTGTTACTTTTTAGAGAACCTGGCATAAAAATCAGTAAAAAATTAGAATTGAGAGAAGGGCCCCATTAATGATTTTTCCAGTGACAGCCATATAGGATAGTAACATAGTGGGGGGGCATAATCGAACAGGGAGCCCAAGTTTTCCTCAGGGCGTCCTCGCAGGACGTCCCCATGAAGGGACAGGGAAACACGTATTATTGAAACAAGATGGGTGTCCATCTTTCGTTTCGATAATATGGTCGGGGACGCCCAAATCTCAACATTTAGGTCGACCTTAGAGATGGTTGTCCCCGGTTTTCGGCGATAATGGAAACCGAGGGCGCCCATCTCAGAAATGACCAAATGCACGCCCTTTGGTCGTGGGAGGAGCCAGCATTCGTAGTGCACTGGTCCCCCTGACATGCCAGAACACCAACCGGGCACCCTAGGGGGCACTGCAGTGGACTAACTGATGCACTAACTGAACGGAAAAAGCTCTTCCCTTACCGATCCCTTAGCGATTTGGAAAGGAACAGGCATGCATGAAGGAAATCGCATGCATATGAGCTGCTCACTGTTAGCTCATTTGCACACGATTTCCTTCAAAAGGAGGGGAAGCCAGCACATGCCAAAGTCAGCTTCATACATGCAGACAAGCTGTGTGTATAATAGCTGTCTACAACCTTAAATAAATTGCCATCTACAACCTTAGAAAAATACAAGTCCAGGTGCTTGTCAGGGACGTCTTTATTTTGTTGTTTGTTTGTTTTTTTTAGAGTACGGGTGAAGGACATCCTTTGCGATTGCAGTTGAGGACTTCCAAAATGTGGATGTTTCTGTGAGAAGGATGTCTATGCCTAGATGTTTCTGTGAGAAGGATGTCCATGCTTCTGACAACCCCTTTATTTATTTGGATTTTGGATCACAAGTAGCAGCAGTGGGATTTGAACTGGCCACCTCTGGATTGCTAGCCCAGTGCTCTAACCACTCCTCCACTCCACTCTATGCCACTCCCCTGAAATTTGACCATCCCTGTGGGGGGGGGGGGGGGGGGACAGTTCAGGATGTCCAAAATGTTTGAAAGAAGGACGTCCGCGCCTTCGCTATGCCTCCGTTGACACACACATACCTCCCCTCCCAGGGACCTGCATACTGCTGCGATGAACCTGAGTATGACATTTCAGGCTGGCAAAAAAAGTTTTTAAAGTTGTTTTTTTCAGAGTGGGAGGGAGTTAGTCACCACTGGGGGAGTCAGGGGAGGTCATCCCAGATTTCCTCCGGTGGTCATCTGGTTAGTTCGCACACCTTTTTGAGGCTTGGTCGTAAGAAAAAATGGACCAAGTAAAGTCACCCAAGTGTTTGTCAGGGACCCCCTCCTTTTTTCCATTATCGCTCGAGGACGCCCATCTGTTAGGCATGCCCCAGTCCCGCCTTTGCTACGCCTCCAACACACCCCCGGGAACTTTGGTCATCCTCGCGACGGGAAGCAGTTGAGGACGCCCAAAATCGGCTTTCGATTATGCCGATTTGGCCAACCCTGAGAGAAGGACGCCCATCTCCCGATTTGTGTCAAATGATGGGTGCCCTTCTCTTACAAAAATAAGCCTGATAGTAACATAGTAGATGATGGCAGAAAAAGACCTGCATGGTCCATCCAGTCTGCCCAACAAGATAAACTCATATGTGCTACTTTTTGTGTATACCTTACCTTTATTTGTATCTGCCATTTTCAGGGCACAGAACGCAGAAGTCTGCCCAGCACTAGCCCCACCTCCCAAAGCACTAGCCCCGCCTCCCACCACCACCTAAGCTTCTGAGGATCCATTCCTTCTAAACAGGATTCCTTTATGTTTATCTCATGCATGTTTGAATTCCGTTACCGTTTTCATCTCCACCACCTCCCGCGGGAGGGCATTCCAAGTATCCACCACTCTCTCCGTGAAAAAATACTTCCTGACATTTTTCTTGAGTCTGCCCCCCTTCAATCTCATTTCATGGCCTCTAGTTCTACCACCTTCCCATCTCCGGAAAAGGTTCGTTTGCGGATTAATACCTTTCAAATATTTGAACGTCTATATCATACCACCCCTGTTTCTCCTTTCCTCCAGGGTATACATGTTCAGGTCAGCAAGTCTCTCCTCATACGTCTTGTAACGCAAATCCCATACCATACCATTCTTGTAGCTTTTCTTTGCACCGCTTCAATTCTTTTTACATCCTTAGCAAGATACGGCCTCCAATACTGAACACAATACTCCAGGTGGGGCCTTACCAACAACTTATACAGGGGCAATAAAACCTCTTTTCTTCTGCCGGTCACACCTCTCTCTATAAAGCTTAGCAACCTTATAGCTACAGCCACCACCTTGTCACACTGTTTCGTCACCTTCAGATCCTCAGATACTATCACCCCAAGATCCCTGTCCCCATCCGTACATATCAGACTCTCACCGCCTAACACATACGTCTCCTGTGGATTTCTACTCCCTAAGTGCATCACTTTGCATTTCTTCACATTGAATTTTAATTGCCAAACCTTAGACCATTCTTCTAGCTTCTGCAGATCCTTTTTCATGTTTTCCACTCCCTCCCAGGTGTCCACTCTGTTACAAATTTAAGTATCATCCACAAAAAGGCAAACTTTACCTTCTAACCCTTCGGCAATGTCACTCACAAATATATTGAACAGAATCAGCCCCAGCACCGATCCCTGAGGCACTCCACTACTCACCTTTCCCTCATCCGAGCGAATTCCATTAACCACCACCCTCTGGCGTCTGTCCAGCAAACAGTTCCTAATCCAGTTCACCACGTCGGGTCTTATTTTCAGCCTGTCAAGTTTATTCAAGAGCCTCCTATGGGGAACTGTGTCAAAAGCTTTGCTGAAATCTAAGTAGATTATGTCTGTAGCACGTCCATGATTCAATTCTCCGGTCACCCAGTCAAAAAATTCAATGAGATTCATTTGGCACGATTTACCTTTGGTAAAACCATGTTGTCTCTGATCTTGTAACTTGTTGGCTTCCAGGAAATTCACTATCCTTTCCTTCAGCATCGCTTCCATTACTTTTCCAATAACCGAAGTGAGGCTTACCGGCCTGTAGTTTCCAGCTTCTTCCCTATCACCACACTTTTGTGAAAAGGGACCACATCTGCCATTCTCCAATCCCACAGAACCTCTCCCATCTCCAAGGATTTATTAAACAAATCTTTAAGAGAACCCACCAGAACCTCTCTGAGCTCCCTCAATATCCTGGGGTGGATCCTGTCCGGTCCCACGGCTTTGTCCACCTTTAGATTTTCAAATTGTTCATACACACTCTCTTCTGGGAACGGTGCTCTATCCACTCCATTCTCATTCGTGCTTTTCCAGTCAATCGTGGTCCTTCTCCAGGATTTTCTTTTTTTTATCATTTTAATTTCTTTATTGTTTCAAAATAAACATTTACATAATATAAATGCAGGAAAATCAAGAAAAAATAAAGGAAAAATATTTTGTCCTTTACATCAAGGAACAAATAAGAAATTATATTGTTACTTCGTCCACAATAGTATGGTCAAAACACGAGGAAATTGTACATTGAAATTTAAAAGTAAACTATTTAAACTGTGAGGGCAGAGACCATTACCAGCTTGCGGTTTCAGCTCCCTACTGGGGTGACCGGGCCTCTTTCACCTCCACTCTCTTTAGCAACTATAAACTGACGCAGTTTATCTGGTTCAAAAAATACATAATATACAGCATTTAAAGAAATTATACATCTGCAGGCAAATTTCAGTTTAAAGGTACCGCCTAGGGAGAGAACCCGAGACCTAGAAATTCTCTCCTCCTCCTCTGAGTGTTTTTACTAAGGTCAGGAAAAATTTGTATTTTTGATCCGAAAAACTGGGTTGAGATATTTCTGAAGTAAAGTCTGAAAACATGGTTTCTATCAGTCTCGAATGCAAAGGTAGCGAGGAGAGTTGTGCGCTCCGTTATTATTTCTAAAGATGTTTCTACAAGTTGTGATGCATTCAATTCTGGAGCTTCTATTCGAGCTATATTAGCTCCTGTAATGTAAAAAGCTTTTATAATTGGAGGCATAGCTTCTTTAGGAATACCAAGCACTTCAATGAAGTACTTTTTTAACATTTCTTTTGGTGATATTAAGGGAGTCTTTGGAAAATTTAGGAATCTCAGGTTGTTACGCCTGAGCTGGTTGTCAAGAAAATCAATTTTCCTTTAAGTCTTTATCTGTTACCATTTTAGCAACAACTGTCTGTAAAGTCTTTATCTCATGCAAATTTGACTCACATTTCCTTTCCTGCTCCTGAGCCTTCGATTCCATTGTTTGCTGAAATATTTTCAAATCTTTGACTTCAGAGTTAAAGGAATTAGTTAATTGTAGTAGAGATGAATTGATGGTCTGAATCACCTCCCAGAGGGCCTCCAAAGTGACTGCTGCAGGTCTACTCCTCACGCCGAGCACACTGAGCGGGGTTTCCTGGCAGGGGGAGGGCGGGGAATCAATGCCTCCTGTCCTCTCTCCAGATGACGTTCCTCCCGGAGTTGAGAACCCAATAGGGCCGCCGCTAACCTCCAGAAAACTTGTCTGGGGTTCTCCCATTGTTCTCTTCTCACTGCTCAGTTTCGGCAGTGCAGCCTGAAGAGGCGGACTTAAAGACGCCGCCTCTAAGCTAAGATCCCCCTGTTGTTCTGGGGATCCAACCAAAGCTGGTGCCAGGGCCAAAAGATACACAGAGGCCAAAAGATTCCAGGGTCGGCTGCCGGAGCGTTGGATTTCCGCCAGGGCTCGCGGTGGCTTTTGCCCCGACTTTCCCTTTTCTCTTCACCATAATATCAGGTGAGAGAAAATACGTGCTGCTGGAGCAAAGCCTGGAGCTTGAGAGCTGATGTGTAACGCTCCCTTACACGGACGCCATCTTGACCGAGTTGATGGCCCTTCGCCAGGATTTTCTTCTGTGAAAACAGAACAAGAGTATCTATTAGCAAATTTGCTTTTTCTTTATTATTATCTACATAGCGGTTCGCAGCATCTTGAAAGATGCTTGCAATTCCCTTTTTAGTCTTCCTCCTTTCACTAATATACCTGAAGAAATTTTTGTCACCCCTCCTTACATTTCTAGCCATTTGTTCTTCCGCTTGCGCTTTCGCCAGACGTATGTCTTTCTTGGCTTCTTTCAGTTTCATCCAGTATTCCTCTCCGTATTCCTCTTCTTGAGTTTTTCTGTATTTCATGAATGCCAACTCTTTAGCCTTTATTTCCTTGGCCACTTGCTTGGAGAACCATATCGGTTTCCTTTTTCTCTTGCTTTTATTTACTCTCCTTTCATAAAGGTTTGTGACCCTATTTATAGCTTCTTTCAGCCTGGACCACTGTCCTTCCACTTCTCGGCCGCCCTCCCAGCCCATCAGCTCCTTCCTCAGGTATTCCCTCATTTTACTAACGTTAGTATGCTTAGAATCCAGGAGTTTTGAGTGGCCGCCCTCCACTTCAGCTGTCATAGCAAACCAAACTATTTGATGGTCACTGCTGCCCAGGTGGGCACCCACTCGGACATTTGACACACTATCCCCATTTGTAAGCACCAGATCCAGCATTGCTCCCTCCCTCGTGGGTTCCGTCACCATTTGTCTGAGCAGAGCACTTTGAAAAGCATCCACGATCTCTCTACTTTTTTCCGATTCCACAGATGGAACCTTCCAATCTACATCCGGCAGATTGAAATCTCCCAGCAACAGCACCTCTCTTTTCTTTCCCAAATTTTGAATTTCTGTGATCAGATCTTTATCTAGTTCCTCCAATTGTGTCGGGGGTCTGTAGACAACACCCACATGGACAGAGGTTCTATCATCTCTTTTTAAGGTGATCCATATCACTTCTTCCTTTCCCCAGGTCCCTGTCATTTCAGTCGCTGCGATATTATTTCTCACATACAGAGCTACTCCTCCACCTTTACGACCATCTCTATCCTTCCTAAATAGATTATAGCCTGGTATGTTTGCATCCCATTCATGGGAACCATTGAGTCACATCTCCATGATTGCAACAACGTCTGTCTGCCTCCAACATCAGGGCTTGAATGTCATGAACTTTATTGCTTAGACTGCGAACATTTGTGGTCATCGCTTTCCATCTATATTTTCTGGTATGTGTTTCAACATTTGTGTTTTGGGGGTGTCTTTTCTCTTTGGGTACCTTCATATCTTTTTGTTCCACCTTCATTGCTTTTTCTTCCACCTCAGTTCTATTTTCAGGAACATCACAGTGCTGTAATGGAGCAAAATAATTCTTTAGGGACAATACTTGTGAGGGTGGATGCTTCTGTGTCACATAACAAAGTCTGCCTGAGCCTACCGTGAACCATCTATTCTTAGGTGGTTTTATCCTTTGAGGCAGTGGTGATAACTTGGTATGATTCTGTGCAGTATGATTTTGTGCAGTCCTAGAAGCTGCTTTAAGTGCATTAAATTCCTGCTTTACTTTACTGAGCTCCTGTTTTAAACTAGCGAGCTGAAGATAGATAGGACAAGCTTTAAGTCTCCAGATGATTGGCCTTGAAACTAAAGCACCACAATTATTACAGAGAATAAAAGTCATCCTGATTGATTGAAATGGGTATGAACAGGTGTACTATGATGGGGTTGTAATTAGAGTGGAGTTAATTAGTGATAAGTAGTGTATGTAGGAAAGCTATTTAGGAAGTGTCAGTCTTGGGGTGGGTGGGTTGAGGGGCAGGATGGGTAGGCTTAAGCTTAAGACCTGTGGAGTGTGTTTGCTATAACCTATCAAATTCATTTTAACTCACAACTACTTCAGCTTTAACAATGATATCTATCTGCAAATAATGGGCACTGTGATGGGCACCAGGACAGCACCCCAATATGCCAACCTTTTTATGGCTGAGCTGGAAGAGACATTTCTGAATACACACCAGACCAAACCTCTAAAATACTACCGGTACATAAGTACATAAGTACATAAGTAGTGCCATACTGGGAAAGACCAAAGGTCCATCTAGCCCAGCATCCTGTCACTGACAGTGGCCAATCCAGGTCAAGGGCACCTGGCACGCTCCCCAAACGTAAAAACATTCCAGACAAGTTATACCTAAAAATGAGGAATTTTTCCAGTCCATTTAATAGCGGTCTATGGACTTGTCCTTTAGGAATCTATCTAACCCCTTTTTAAACTCCGTCAAGCTAACCGCCCGTACCACGTTCTCCGGCAATGAATTCCAGAGTCTAATTACACATTGGGTGAAGAAAAATTTTCTCCGATTCGTTTTAAATTTACCACACTGTAGCTTCAACTCATGCCCTCTAGTCCTAGTATTTTTGGATAGCGTGAACAGTCGCTTCACATCCACCCGATCCATTCCACTCATTATTTTATACACTTCTATCATATCTCCCCTCAGCCGTCTCTTCTCCAAGCTGAAAAGCCCTAGCCTTCTCAGCCTCTCTTCATAGGAAAGTCGTCCCATCCCCACTATCATTTTCGTCGCCCTTCGCTGTACCTTTTCCAATTCTACTATATCTTTTTTGAGATACGGAGACCAGTACTGAACACAATACTCCAGGTGCGGTCGCACCATGGAGCGATACAACGGCATTATAACATCCGCACACCTGGACTCCATACCCTTCCTAATAACACCCAACATTCTATTCGCTTTCCTAGCCGCAGCAGCACACTGAGCAGAAGGTTTCAGCGTATCATCGACGACATTTTTATGATTTGGACGGAGGGTGAAGAAACTCTGAAACAATTTTATTCTGCCTTCAATACATACCATCCTACAATCAGATTCAAAATTGACTACTCCCCAGAAAAAGTCAATTTTTTGGACACCACGGTCTCAATCAGTGATGGCTGTATACAAACATCTATATACAAGAAACCCACAGACAGATGCAGCTACCTCCACAACTCCAGCTTCCATCCTTCACATACAAAAAGATCCATCATTTACAGCCAAGCCACAAGATACCACCGTATCTGCTCTGACCCAGGGGACAGAGACAGACACCTTAAAAGCCTGACTGCATCCTTCAAACAGAAAGGCTACAACCCCAAAATAATATCCAAGAATATTGCCTCCTCCTTCAAAACACCCAGGAAGAATCTGCTATAGTACAAGGAGAAATAATCCACAGACAGAATCCCTCTTGTAGTGACATACAATCCAGAGCTGGAAAAAATGAGGAAAATCATAAGAGATCTACAACCTATACTCCAGGAGGATGAATTACTGAAAGAGATATTCCCATCTCCACCAGTACTGGCCTTCCGACAGCCACCCAACTTAAAACACAAGCTAATCAGAAGTAAACTTCCATCACAGACTGAAAAGGAACAGAAGGGCACACTTCCCTGTAATTTATCCAGTTGCAAACTATGCCAAAATATTTCACAGGACCCCAAAGTCATCCACAAAGGAAAGATATTCAACATAAAGGGATCTTTCACTTGCTCATCTTCCAATGTGGTATATATCATTCAGTGTAAAAAATGTAACGAAGGATGCTATATTGGAGAAACAGGCCAGATGCTTAAGACAAGATTCAATTTACATAGACATCACTTGAACAATACTGGTGCCAGTAGGGTTCCCACGCCTGTTGGTCAACATTTTACAGGACCAGGACACTGTACCAGTGACTTCACAGTGAGAATCCTGAAAGGTAACTTTAAAACCATACAAGAACGTAAGACCTTTGAAGTCAGAATGATTGAATATTTTAACACCCAACAGAAAGCACTTAACAAGGATCTGGTTGTTCCTAACCCATTATAAACCATAAAGCTGTATGTCTCTGTTGATCACCCCACCCCACCCCTCACCTATCCACACCCATCCTGTTAGAATATCAATGATATGCTTTGATGTCCCCATGCATACCTCCGACCCACCCCCATCCTCTCACCCTGTCAGACTGTCATAGTAATGCTTGAATGTTTTCACTTATATACACTGTCAGCTAGCACATTTGCTTATTTCCGATCTGAGGAAGAAGGGCGACCTTCGAAAGCTAATCAAGAAATGTATTAAGTTATGTCCAATAAAAAATGTATCATTTCATTTTATTTTCCATGTTTTATTTTGTTTGATTTCTATTGATAACCTAGAGCTGTATTGAAATGCACCAGAAATGCCCCAAACCACAGAAATAATGTCAGAAATAAGTCTTATCTGTGTGCGTCCCACTCCTCAGGCAGCAACTGAGACCTCAAGGAATGCTCTCACTAGCAGATGCTTAGTCCACACCTATGCTTTACAACCAGGTGGGGGAGGGTGGGTTCCACACTCTAAGGAAACAGACAAAAGATCTAATACAACTTTAAAGCAGTTTTTTAAACCCAGTTCTCCAATTTACAGATATCAAAAGGAAATAGCTAATAAGCAGTTTTAAACTAGTACTTGGATTTAACAGATATCAAATTAGAAATAGCCAGAAATAGCCAATAGCAGTTAGTTAGGAAATCAAACAGCAAACAAATCACAAAAATCGCAAACTTAGCAGAGCAGATAAAGTGGAATGTGTTTGCTGTAACCTATCTCTAGAGCTGTATTGAAATGCACCAGAAATGCCCAAAACCACAGAAATAATGTCAGAAATAAGTCTTATCTGTGTGCGTCCCACTCCTCAGGCAGAAACTGAGACCTCGAGGACAATAATCTAGGTGTTATATTAGCCAGTAGAAGGCTTGCTGTATGATAAATGCTTTATGATATAGAAGAAAGTCTGGAAAAAGAACCCCTGCCATTCTTTAGGATTTTTAAGGGTTTTCAATGCTATTTTAGGTGGTTTAGAGGCCCATAAAAATTTTGACAAGATTCTATCAATTTGAGAGTAAAAGGATTTAGGTAAAAGGATAGGCAGCATACTTAAAATGAAATTAACTTTTGTGCATAAGCATCATTTTAATCATAGCCACCATGACAGATGAAGGGGACTCCAAGAATTGGACAGAGTCTTAATCATTTCCAGAATATTCTTTTTATGTAATTCAAGTGTAGAATCAAGCGTGGGACACAAATCAATTCCCAATGATCGTATGCTTTTGGAAGACCAGATCAGGCCATGCAGCAGGATAGAGTCAGGAGTTGTGTGTACATTTAATGGGATTACTTTTGTTTTCTGTTTATTAATTTTGTAGCCTGAGAATTGGGAATATGTTGATATAAGCTGAAATAGAGCATTCAGCGATGAATTAGGATTCGAAAGGTATAAAACATCACATCATCTACGAAAGCAGAAATTTTTATCTCCGAGCCCCCTAACATAATACCTTTAATGTTTGTAGCCACCCTAATTGTAATGAGAAGAGGTTCTAGGGTGATGTTAAAAAGGAGAGGTGAGAGTGGGCAGCCCTGTCTTTTTCCTCTCTCCAATAAAATAGGCCTTGAAAACGAGTTATTTACCATAATACGAGCAGTTGGACTAGAATATAACAATTTAACTTGAGTCATAAAAACGTCTGGAGCCCCATACCAATCAAGTACCTTAAACAGAATGGCCCACTTTATCATATCAAACGCCTTCTCCACATCAATAGATAAGGCAATGACAGGAAAAGAAATAGCCTTAGACAGGATGGAGAGCTGGTGAAAAATGAGTTGTCAGTAATATGTCTGTTGGATAATATTTGTGCGTAAATGTTAGTCTACATTAAGGAGATTGGTCTATAAATATCTTTATTTGGCTTAGATAATACAGTAATAGTTGCTTCCGTAAAGTGATTGGTTCGATTCAAGCAATTGAAAATAGGAGGGTAAGTGTGTGGAGATATCTTTTTGGAAAAGTTGACAGAATTCAGTAGAGAGGCCATCAGGTCCCGATGCCTTTTTAGTTTTTAATTGGGAAATTGCCTTCATAAATTCCTGAGAAGTAATTGGAGATTGCAGGTGTTGATATCATTGGTGTTCCATTTTGGAGATGGAAGAGTTTGTAAAAAGGACTCCAATTCTGTGGGATCGTATGAGGATTCAGATTTATATACAATTGAGTAAAAGAAATGAAAGGCTTCAAGAATGTCTTTTGTGGAAGATAATGATGTTTTATCACAATTAATAACTGGAATTTAAGTCTTTTTTGTTTTAAATAATTGGCAAGTAATGTTCCTACTTTATTTAACTCAGAGTAATTAGTTCTTTTTTACACAAATAACTCATCACCAGCTCGCTGACACCATATCTTGTTATACTCATATTTGTGTTTAATTAGAGAGTTTAAGATGTCTGAATTTTGATCAGCTTGATATTTGTGCTCCAAATCTTGGATAAGGGATTCCAGCTCAATTAAGCATTTATTCCTCTGTTTATTCTGATGGGCAGATATGGAAATAAATTGTTCTCATAGGGAGGCTTTAAAAGCTTCCCACATGATTACCACATTAGTGTCAGAGGGATTGTTTTCTTGAAAAAAGTTTTTAATAAATTCGCTGATTCTCTTCATGTAATTTTCTATAGTTAGGAGCTGACAATTGAGTCTACATTGTGGAGATCTAGATGGATTAAGCCAACACAGTTGTAAAGAAAAGGACATTCTACGTGGAAATATTTTTCAAACAAATAGGAGGAAATATTTTTCACTCAATGAATAGTTAAGCTCTGGAACTCTTTGCCAGAGGATGTGGTAACAGTGGTTAGCGTATCTGGGTTTAAAAAAGGTTTGGACAAAATTCCTGGAGAAAAAGTTTATAGTCTGCTATTGAGGCAGATATGGGAAACAACTCCTTGCCCTGGGATTTGTAGTATGGAGTGTTGCCATGATTTGGGTTTCTGCCAGGTACTTGTGACCTGGCTTGGCCACTGTTTGGAAAACAGGATACTAGGCTAGATGGACCATTGGTCTGACCCAGTATGGCTACTCTTATGTTCTTAGGGCATTGTCACATGGTCCAAGAGGACGACAGGTGCTATGTGAACCTTTAGTACATTCTGGATAAAATTATTTGAGATAAGGAAATAATCAATATGGGAAAAATGTGTATTCCCTGGCAGTAGGTGAAAATTGTCTCCAAGGATCAGTAAGATGATAGGAATCAATCAGTGATTGTAAGGTAATGCGAGCCTTGGGAACATGGTAGAAGGTTCTAGATTGTCTATCCGACCAAGAGTCGAGTGGCATAATAGAGTCACCTGCTATTATCAAAGGTAGTGCTTCACATTCTGCTATTTTATCAGCCAACTCATTAAAGAAAAGGGGACAATCTTGATTGGGAGCATATACATTGAGCAGCAGGAAATCCTGTTGCAATAAAGACAGTTGATGTAAACACAGAAAAACATAGTCTTCGCAAACTCAAAATGACAAAGAACGCAGCAAAGATGACACAAAAATGGGGTCTTCAGACGATGTAAAGAAGTCCAAATTTATTGATGAGTCCAAACCAATAATGTAACTCAAAGAGACTCAACATGGCCGTGTTTTGGCCAACCAGCCTACCTCAGGAATCTATCCAGCTCATTTTCGAAAGTGATTGCCGGCCATCTTCCAACACAAATCGAGAGATGGCCGGCAATCTCCTGAACCCGGACAAATCGGTATAATCGAAAGCCGATTTTGGCCAGCTTCAACTGCTTTCCGTTGCAGAGCCGGCGAAACATCAAGGGGGTGTGTCGGTAGGGTAGTGGGGGCGGGACGGGGGCATGCTCATGAGATGGCCTGCTTCACCTGATAATGGAAAAAAAAAGCCAGGCTTGACAAGCATTTCGCCGGCTGTACTTGGTCCCTTTTTTTTTCACGACCAAGCTTCAAAAAGGAGCCCCAACTGACCAAATGACCACTGGAGGGAATCGGGGATGACCTCCCCTTACTCCCCCAGTGGTCACCAACCCCCTCCCACCCAAAAAAAAATTAGAAAACATTTTTTTGCCAGCCTCTATGCCAGCCTGAAATGTCATACCCAGCTCCATGACAGCAGTATGCAGATCTCTGAAGCAGTTTTTAGTGGATGCAGTGCACTTCAGACAGATGGACCCAGGCCCATTCCCCCCTACCTGTTACACTTGTGGTGGTAAATGGGAGCCCTCCAAAACCCACTGTACCCACATGTAGGTGCCCCCCTTCACGGGCTATGGTAATGGTGTAGAGTTGTGGGGAGTGGGTTTTGGGGGGGGGGATTTGGGGGGCTCAGCATCCAAGGTAAGGGAGCTATGCACCTGGGAGCTATTTTTATTTTTAATTTTTAGAAGTGCCCCCTAGGGTGCCCGGTTGGTGTCCTGGCATGTGATGGGGACCAGCGCATTACAAATGCTGGCTCCTTCCACGACCAAATGCCTTGGATTTCACCGGGTTTGAGATCGCCGGCATTATTTTCCATTATGGCCGAAATCCAATGCCAGCCATTTCAAACCCGGCGAACTCTGACATTTGCCTGGGCTCAACAGTATCAGCAAAAAAAAAAAAAGATGGCTAGCCATCTTTTTCGAAAATACAGTTGGCTCCGCCCACTTGCGGCGCCGGCCCTGAAGATGGCCGGCGCTGTTCGATTATGCCTCTCTAAATGTTCTTTTGTAATGGTTCGTACAAACTATTGTATCTGTCAGTTCATTTTCAAAAAGAACCATCAATTGTGGAGCTCTTTGAGTTACATTATTGGTTTGGACTCATAATTAAATCTGGACTTTCTTTACATCATCTCAAGACCCTATTTTTGTGTCATCTTCGCTATGTTCTTTGTCACAATAAAGACACTGTCAGATAGTTCTTGTTTAAGTTGCCAATTTAAATTTTTGTGAAAAAGAATCACTAAACCATTATTTTTACCCTGTGTGGGGGAACAAACAGTAGTTCTAATCCAATTAGTATTTTTAATGAAGAAGTTCATTTCTGGAAGATTGGCTTCTTGCAGAAACATAACATTAGCATTAATTTTCTTCAGAGTATGAATGATCTTTTTCCTTTTAACAGGGTGTCAAAGACCATGTATATTCCAAGAAACAAATTTACATGGAAATGTTTGAGCCATTATAGTGTAATATATCAAACTAAAGTACAAACATTAAGGACAATGCACAATGCTTGGAACTTGAAGTAGAATTGTTAAGTTTCAATGGGAAGACTGAAATAATCAATGTATGCAACAGTAAATTCACATCAAATTAATATAGCCAGGCAATAAACATGAAAGTGGAACTAATGTAAAGAAACATAACAGCAAAATAGAGCCTATGGTCCAAGCTACTTTTCAGCTATAGTTGAGTGCAGAGGTGCATGAAGGAGAACAGCACAGTGAGAAGTAAGATAAAATAAACTCCCACATATGTAAAAAAAAAATCTATTAAACAGCTGATATAATCATAGCAAGAAGATAAATTATCAGTTATAGGTTAAGTTATTGAATAGCGTTGATGACTGTATAACCTGTTCATGAATAAGATAAGAGATAAAGTCCAACCAGAAGTATATCCAGGAGTTAAAGCTCTATGAAGAACTCAGAGTGAGTCATCTGATCATACTCTTGGAAACACTTTGATTGAGGTATTATAGTAAGACAGAAGGTGAATCAAAGGATTTTATAACATTATTGAGAGTAACAGTCATTCTCGCCTGGTATTGTAACCCATACCGGGCTCCAAGATCTTTCAGGCGTGGTTGGAGTTGAAGGAATTGTTTCCTCTTAGTAGCTGAAGATCTAGCCAAGTCAGGAACAAAAAAGATTTTCCTTCCTTCATATAGAATTGATGGTAAGGAGCGATCCGTTGAGAGAATTAACAAGGTTTATGGCAATCCAGTTTTGCCATGATGGGTCTGGGAAATTTACTATTGGATTTGGACCTTCCAGGAGACCTATGTGCTCATTCAAATTCAAGCGGGTGTTCCAAGGTTAGTTTGAGTATAGCAGGGATCTATGTTGAAAGAAAGGTGGTAATATCTTTCCCTTCTGCCTCTTCAACGAGTCCAAAATTTGTATATTGTTGCGTCAGCTCTGAATTGCCAAATCTTCTAGGTGTATTTCTAGGTAAGTAATTTTATCGGCTGTCACTTCGCTGAACTGATGTAAATCCACGGCTGTTTGTTCAACTTTCTCTTCGGCCTGTGTGAGCCTGTTGTGGAATTATTCACTGATGTTGAGAGAGATGCTACGTCCGATTTCAAGGTACAAGTTGTGTCATCATGAGGCATATTTTCAAAGCACTTTGGGAGGCTAAGTTCCATAGGTTTCTATGGAACTTTGGGAGGCTAAGTGCTTTGAAAATGAGCTTGAATGTCTCATAGTGAGATCTCTAAGTGCTCTGAGTTCTTCCATAATAGCCTCCGTTAAGGCCATGTGAGAGACTTTGATCAGTGCCATTTTCTCTGGCATAGGTGGATCAAATTTGGATCTTTGTGAGCCCGCATGCAAAGTGGAAGGGCTGTCTTGTTTATGCAATTTGGAATTAGACATCTTCCATTGGTTGTTTCTGTAGAAAATAGGAATTTATATTCCAAATACCAGCTATTATGACGATTTTCCTGAAGCAAACTGAGAGAGCTCTTTGTTCACGCATCCATCGCCGATGCTTGCCTCTAGTACCTCCAGATTCTATCAGTCTTAACTTCAAAGGAAGGAAATTCCAACATTGTACTGAGCAATAGACAAAGCCAGAACTATGATAAGATTTATACTTCACATGATTCACAGAAAGAAACTGTAACTAAGAGAACAAATTGTTATTTTTACTGCAAATAACTCCACAAAATAATCTGGAACAAAACCATAAAATAATCTATGGACAAAAATACAAAGCTTAAATTTATATCATGCTTCAATAGGAAGCCAATGAAGAGATTGCAATAAAAGAGTGACATGATCAAACTTATGTCTTCCACAGATCAATTTTGCAGCCATATTTTGTAAAATTTGCAAACGTTTTAAGGATGGCTATGAGCATCCAGAATAAACTGGAATAGTCAAGCTGAGAACACCAGAGACTGAACCACTATTTGAAAGTGAGTTTTACTCAATAAACACTTATGAGGGTCTTTCTGAATGCTAAATCGGGGCTACTGCCGGCCCAACGTGGCTGCCGGGGGTAGTTCCACCCTAAGCATGCACCATTTCCAGGGAAAAAAGAAAACCACTGCAAATGCATTGCCCAGTTACCGCTTGGCCACCTCACTGGGTGTCGGTAAGGGCTCCCCGCCGCATGGCCACATAGTAATTATTCTCTTACCACATGGCCATGTTTGTCTGGAGGCTTTTTACCCACTGTAGTAAAAAGGGCCCTGGCGCACAGGAAAAACAGTCCCTGCTGCTAGCACAGGGCCCTTTTTCCCACTGCTTGGTAAAAGGACCCCTTAATATGCTGGAGCTGTCTCAGATTGAGAAATACTTTCCTGTGAAATATGAGATTTCATAGTTAAATGAGAATCCAAAAGTACTCCTAAGAGTAGCCTCTATAGAAAAATCTATATTCAAAGGTGAGCAATACAAGGTCTTAGCAAAAGGAGTTAAGCATAAAATCTTAGTTTTTGCAGTATTTAGTTTATAACTAGAAAGCCCATTATTCTCAAAGTAGCCAGCAATTTCATTAGGGCTATCTTCGATTGCTTTTGTCAATGGAAATAAGATAGTTATGTCATTTACATACAAATATATATTATTTTATGAAAAATCAAAAACTTCTCCCAATGTTGTCATCAAAATATTAAACAGAATAGGGATAAGGGGAAGCCCTGTGGGACCCCCACAGTAGAATTCCAAGGCTGAGATTCTGTTTGCTCTTTGGAAACTGTATATACTCTGTTTACTTGAAATCCTCTAAAAATATAACACAAGTATTGCTATACTATTTTATTTTTATTTATTTATTGCATTTGTATCCCACATTTTCCCACCTTTTTGCGGGTTCAGTGTGGCTTACAATACGTTATGAAAGCTGGAAAAACAGTTTGTTACAACTCAGTTATGGAATACATTATGAGGAGTTATGCGAGACAAACCGAAGGTCCATCAAGCCTAGCATCCTGTTTCCAACAGTGGCCAATTTAGGTTACAAGTACCTGGCAAGATCCCAAAACAGTACAATACATTTTATGCTGCTATCCTAGAAATAAGTGTTTATCTTTCTGCCCTCTCCCAGGTATAAAGGTACTAGTTACCTATAACCTGGAATGTCCAGCACTCCAGGGATTATGGTCCTAACGCCACCAGGTGGAGAGACAGAAAGACACACAAGGCTATAGTAATATGAGAATAATCAGTAATTGTTTATTACAGTTACCAATCAGGAATACAATTAGAATATGTAATATAATTAATTCATTCTCATATAAGACAGCAACCGGGATACAAATGTGACCTCTGACATTAGCTCTCTGATTGCCTCTGTCCATGATTCTCCTTTTATACCCTTTTCTCTCATAGGCTAGTATTGGAAATACAAAGTCAGCATATTCTAACATATTCCAGCATATTCTAGTAAATTCTATCTTACAGAAGCAAAGTTCTTCATAACATATTTGCTTATCATAAGTAAGGTCAGTAAGGTTATCCTACTTTACAAAAATCATCTTCCCAGCAACCAAAGTTGTGTCTCTTCATTATCTGCTTTCATGGTCAGCAGCAAATTTCCCCTTACATTACTACATTCATGTACAGTATTCTCCTGCCACACACATCTCTGTTATGACTCCATATCTGCCTGTCTGTCCAACAGAAGGGCACGCTGACATGAGATTCACATTCTGTGTAATTCTTATTATTTAGCTCCTCAGTGACTCTTAACCTGTTCATAGCCTGTTCACAGAGGCCTAGCTTTGCTCATAATTCTCAGTTAACTGTTGTAAAGTTATTTTATGGTTCATGACCTGCATGTCCCATATAAACATAAGCAATGGATTTTCCCCAAGTCCACTTTTCTTTTAGGAAGCTATCCAAACCTTTTTTAAACCTCGCTAAGCTAACTGCTTTTATTACATTCTCTGGCAGCAAATTCCAGAGTTTAATTGCACGTTGAGTGAAGAAATATTTTCTCTGATTTGTTTTAAATTTACTACTTTGTAGCTTCATTTCGTGCCCCTTGTCACGGAACCCGGGATGGTGAGCCGTTGGGCTGCAGCCAGGCTGCGGCAGACAAGTCCTTTGGGGAGGCGCAGAGCAGAGGCAAACCAGGCACTGAATACACACAGGCATACCAAACATGGCAAATAGACAGCACACTCAAGACAAGCAACAAGCACCACCAGAAAATGGAGATAGACCACTCAGGTGGGCCTCACGGCCGATCCGGAACCCACTCGTACAGAGTCCAAATGTACGGGCCTCACGGCCGAACTGGAACTGAATCATACCAGAGGGAATGGAAAAGAAACAGAACGGAATCTCTTGAGCAAGTACTACTCAAGCAGTGCACACACACTGCACTAAACAGAGCCACAAACAAGGGATCAAAAGACCCTACACACAGGCACAAAGAAACAAGGGGAAAAGACAACCCTACTTAGACTCACATGGTAGAAACCACAAGTAAAAGATAAGAAAACCACACAGGAAGGCAGCACAGGACTGGGCTTAGAACCCTAGCTATAAACAAATAATCCTAACCAAGTCAACAGAAATCACACAGAGAGGTAGCACAGGGCTGGGCTAGTAGTCCCAGTTAAACAGAAAATCCACCCACTCAAGCACAAACAGAACCAAACAGAGAGGACACTCAGAGCTGTGCTAGATCCACAACTATAAATGAATAATCCGAACTAAGTCAACAGAAATCACACAGAGAGGTAGCACAGGGCTGGGCTAGTAGTCCCAGCTAAACAGAAGAACCACCTACTCAAACAGAATCAAACAGAGAGGATGCACAGGACTGTGCAACTAGACACAGCTAAACAAATAAACAATCCACTCAAACACAACCAGAAACCTCACAAAGATAACTCAAACAGAAAGCACACAGGAAAAACTCACGACAAGGCCACACAGAGGAACATACAGAACTCAATGATAAAGGAAGCCACTCATGAGGGAACACTCTAAGCTGTACCATACAGCACTCAGGAAAAAGGGAAGCCACTCAAAGGAATACTCAAGAGTGTGTCACTAGGCACTCAAGGAAAAAAGGGAAGCCACTCATAGGAATACACTAGGCTGTGCCATACAGCACTCAAGGGAAAAGGGGAGCCAACTATAGGAATGCACTCTAGGCTATACCATACAGCACTCAGGGAAAATGGAAGCCACTCATAGGAATACACTAGGCTGTGCCACACAGCACTCAAGGGTAAAGGGAATCCACTCATAAGGATACACAAGGCTGACCACACAGGACTCAAAAGTAAAGGGAAACCACTCATAAGAATACAAAAGGCTTTACTCAAGGGTAAAGGGAAGCAGCTTATAGGAATACACAAGGCTGTGCCACAGAGTCAAATAACAGACACTAGAGACAAAGTGAAAAGTAAGCAAACATGGAAAGCTGCCTTTACATACACAGATCAGACAAGGAGCAATGCTCACAAGAATCAGGAGACATACACAGCATGCTAAAGGGAAGGGCTGCTTCTAAAACACATCAGAAAGAAGCAGGTTTTGCACTGCAGTCAAAGGTTTAAAGTAAACAAATAGAATGTGGTAAGGTCTCACGTGCTAACTGGATGGTAAGCGGCCAGCATGTGTAAACTGCCGATTACCGCTGGGTTAGTGCCATGCGGTAGAAAATAGAAAATATTTTCTACCACGTGTTTTAGGTGCGTGTCAGAAATGGAATTACCACCCAGGGCATGCGGTAGCCAGGTGGTAGTTCCAATTTAGCGCTCGTTGGATGCGCCTTAGTAAAAGGGCCCCTATATGTCACTCGGATTTGTGTTGGGTAACTTCACAGTGAATCCAGACTGCCCCAATTTGACTGCCCCTATCGGACCGACCATCCACTTGTCTATTAGATTGTAAGCTCTTTGAGCAGGGACTGTCTCTCTTTGTTAAATTGTACAGCGCTGCATAACCCTAGTAGCGCTCTAGAAATGTTAAGTAGTAGTAGTAGCAGTTCACAGTTTTACTAAATAATCATTGTCTTTTAAGCATAAATACCATCAAGCACACCCTATGTTTTTTTTACATCTGTCTTTTCATTCTTTTTTTTCTGTGCAGGTTCATGCTCTGTTTGTAATTAGTGTTCATTATTTAGCCACACTATCGGCCTTATTTTCGAAAGTGATGGGCGCCCATATTTCAACCCAAATCGGGAGATGGGCGCCCATCTCGCAAAGGCGCCCAAATTTGAATAATCGAAAGCCGATTTTGGGCGTCTTCAACTGCACTCCATTGCGGGAACGAACAAAGTTGACGGGGGCGTGTTGGTGGTGTGGTGAAGGCGGGACTGGGGCGTGTTTATTGGCCGAGGAGAGATGGGCACCTTCGGCCGATAATTGAAAAAAAAAGGGCGGCAGAAGCAAGAATTTGGGTCGCTTTTGCTGGACCCTTTTTTTTCACGACCCAAGTCCCAAAAAAGTGCCCCAACTGGCCAGATGACCATCGGAGGGAATAGGGGATGATCTCCCCTGACTCTCCCAGTGGTCACTAACCCCCTCCCACCACAAAAAAAGAACTTTAAAAATGTCATACCCAGCTCCCTGACAGCAGTATGCAGGTCCCTTGGAGCAGTTGTTAGTGGGTGCAGTGGACATCAGGCAGGCGGACCCAGGCCCATCCCCCCCTACCTGTTCCACTTGTGCTGGTTAATATTGAGCCCTCCAAAACCCCCCAAAACCCAATGTACCCACATTTAGGTGCCCCCCTGCACCCCTAATGGTGTAGACTTGTGGGCAGTGGGTTTGGGGGGGATTTGGGGGGCTTAGCACACAAGGGAAGGGTGCTATGCACCTGGGAGCTATTTTAATTTTTTTTTTAATTTGTAAAAGTGCCTCCTAGGGTGCCCAGTTGGTGTCCTGGCATGTGAGGGGGACCAGTGCACCACAAATCCTGGTCCCTCCCATGACCCAATGCCTTGGATTTGTTTGTTTTTGAGCTGGGCGCCTTCGGTTTCCATTATCGCTGAAAACCGATAGCACCCAGCTCAAAAACGCCCAAATCCTAGGCATTTGCCCCGCATAACCCGTATTATCGAAAAAAAGATGGGCGCCCATCTTTTTTCGAAAATACGGTTTGTCCCGCCCCTTCACATGGCCGCCCACGGAGATGGGCACCCACTTTCGAATATGCCCCTCCATATCTATTCATAGTTCTACATATAAACTTGAGCTGCTGTGCAGTCTTACACCCTTATATTTTTTATAATTGTACATATACCGTATTTTTCGGACTATAAGACGCACCGGACCATAAGACGCACCTAGGTTTTAGAGGAGGGAAATAGGAAAAAAAAAATTTTCCTCTTTCCCTCCTCTAAAACCTAGGTGCTCCGGTGCGTCTTGTCCAGGTTTTGGACCTCCGTCCCGTACTTACAGGATTCCGTGTTCCCTGGTGGTCTAGTGACGTCGGGGCAGGAAAGAGCCCCCTCTTTCCTGCCCATCGCGCTGCTCTCCGTGCTTCTCAATGCTTTCCGACGGTCTCGGCGAGATTCAAAATGGCCACCGAGAATCTCGGCGGCCATTTTGAATCTCGCCGAGACCGTCGGAAAGCATTGAGAAGCACGGAGAGCAGCGCGATGGGCAGGAAAGAGGGGGCTCTTTCCTGCCCCGACGTCACTAGACCACCAGGGAACATGGAATCCTGTAAGTATGGAACGGAGGTCAAAAAACGCTACCTTCGGACTATAAGACGCACCCCCCATTTTCCTCCCAAATTTTGGGGGAAAAAAGTGTGTCTTATAGTCCGAAAAATACGGTACCTTGTAACTGCTGTATATCTTTACATTACTGTTTCAGAGTAGTTTGATTTTTAATATACACACCTCACTAGTCATACAGGCTTTTCTCCTAACCTTAGTGTACCTATTTTTTACATAAGCCCATTTGTTTATATTATTTTGTTTTTGAATATTCACAGCTTCCAGTTGTGCTTTATCGTTAGCGCTGGATTTGGACTGTGGTCAATAATATCTCCTTTTTTCCCTCAATACTACATATATTAAGTTTGGTTCTCATATACATCAGCATGCTACCTTCTCTCTATTAGTTTTTAAATGTACCTGCAGGGTGTTCCTCATGCCTGTTACGTCCCTCACCTGGTGCCAGGCCTGCGCGGCCAATTTGCCGGCGAGTCGTGGCCCGGCGAAGATAGCCGGCCATCTTGGTGTTGGTTAGCTTCAGGAAGGAAGGAGAGTCTGTTTCTGTTTCCTATTTCTGGCAACCGTCATCTGGGTTGGATCAATGGCCGCAGCCATCTTGGATAGATCAGGTCCTGGGAAGCCATCTTGGAGTAACGAGGTCAGGAAGGAAGCTCATATTTGGACGTAGGCACCTCTGCTGATGGGGGCAGCCATCTTGAATCAGCTGCACATGCTTGAGCCTAATTCCTTCACTACTTAAGGCCCTGCCTTCAGTCCTTCGTTGCTTCGGCCTCAATTGTCTCAGAGGTCCACGCTGGAGTTCTGTTCACTGGCTTTCCTCAGTTCCTGTATTCCTGTGTACCAGACCTCGGCTTGTTTTCCTGACCACAATTGTTTGCTGCCTGCCTAGACCTTGGACTGGTTTGATTATTCTTTGCCCTACGGATTACTTGGCTATTGGACTGTGTCTGCGTGCCCGTCAGCCTGGTCAGTGGCTGTGCAACCCCGCCGGTTCCAGAAGTCCTGGTGGCCACCTGCAGCTGGGAGCTCAACTCTTGGTGAATGGTGGTCACTTCCCAGGTGAAGCTAGGGGTTGTCTGGCTGCGTGACCGAGTGTGGCGTCACTCCATCTCTGCCGTGCTCAGTCGGGGCACAGGGGCTCACTACTACCGGGTCATAACAATGCCATCATTTATGTTATTTTACTTTCAATGGGTGTGTTACAGTTCCATTGTTCACTATTTATTCATTTAATTATTGTCATTGGACCTTTTGTTTTATGTATTTCAGTTTTTGTATGGATATGCACAAATATATGTATATATTTTTTTACATATAGACTTTGTCTCTTGTAACACATACCATTGATACGCTTATATTTTAAACATTTTTTAATGATTTCATAGGTCACTGCAGTCACATGCAGTTCTTGTGCCTGCCTCCATATTGATAATGTTGTGATGTAGTGCTTTTAGAGTAATTATTGTATGTGTTTTTAGATACGTTTGCACCAAATTATGCATATGTATTTCATTTACTTTAAGCATTCATTATTGCTTTTGTCTGTCTTGTTTTTTTTTTAGAGTATTTGTGACCCCTGAAGCAGGTGGGTCTATGGCAAAACATGACCCATGTTGGGTCTTTTTAACTGTTGGTGCTTTGCCATTGTGTTTATATTCACTTTGCTGGAAAATAACTTTTTTACATTCACTTTACTTGAAGTTCTTTGGCTAACCCCCTACTCTGCTCTCAGTCCCGACTAAGTCACAAAAAGGTGCCCTAACTGACCAGCTGGCCACTGGAGAGAATAAGGCATGATCCCCCCCCCCCCCAATCCACAGTGGAAGCCCAGGCCAAATATAGTCCGCGTATTAAAAAAGGAGGACAGAAAACCAAACGACAGCCAGTGTGGTTAAAAAGTGAGGTGAAGGAAGCTATTAGAGCTAAAGGAAAATCCTTCACAAAATGGAAGAAGCAACCGACTGAAAATAATAAGAAACAGCATAAGGAATGTCAAGTCAAATGCAAAGCGCTGATAAGAAAGGCTAAAAGGGACATCGAAAAAAAGATTGTGTTGGAGGCAAAAACACATAGTAAAATTTTTTTTAGGAAGCCGGCAAAAGAATCGGTTGGACCGCTAGATGACCGAGGAGTAAAAGGGGCAATCAGGGAAGACAAAGCCGTAGCGGAGAGATTAAATGAATTCTTTGCTTTAGTCTTCACCGAGGAAGATTTGGGTGGGATACCGGTGCCAAAAATGGTATTCGAAGCTGATGAGTCAGAGAAACTTAATGAATTCTCTGTAAACCTGGAGGATGTAATGGGGCAGTTCTACAAACTGAAGAGTAGCAAATCTCCTGGACTGGATGGTATTCATCCCAGAGTAATGGTAGAACTGAAAAATGAGCTTGCAGAGCTACTGATAGAAATATGTAATTTATCCTTAAAATCGAGCATGGTACCGGAAGATTGGAGGGTGGCCAATGTAACGCCGATTTTTTTAAAAGGTTCCAGAGGAGATCCGGGAAATTATAGACCGGTGAGTCTGACGTCGGTGTTGGGCAAAATGGTAGAGACTATTATTAAGAACAAAATTACAGAGCATATTCAAAAGCATGGATTAATGAGACAAAGTCAACATGGATTTTGTGAAGGGAAATCTTGCCTCACCAATCTACTACATTTCTTTGAAGGGGTGAACAAACATGTGGATAAAGGTGAGCCAGTTGATATTGTGTATCTGGATTTTCAGAAGGTGTTTGACAAAGTACCTCATGAAAGACTCCAGAGGAAATTGGAGAGTCATGGGATAGGAGGTAGTGTTCTATTGTGGATTAAAAACTGGTTAAAAGATAGAAAACAGAGAGTAGGGTTAAATGGTCAGTATTCTCAATGGAGAAGGGTAGATAGTTGGGTTCCCCAGGGGCCTATGCTGGGGCTGCTTTTTTAACATATTTATAAATGATCTTGAGATGGGAGTAACTAGTGAGGTAATTAAATTTGTTGATGACACAAAGTTATTGAAAAGTTATTCAATCGCAAGATTGTGAAAAATTACAAGAGGACCTTAAGAAACTGGGAGACTGGGTGTCTAAATGGCAGATGACGTTTAATGTGAGCAAATGCATGTGGGAAAGAGGAACCTGAATTATAGCTACATAATGCAAGGTTCCACATAGGAGTCATGGACCAACAAAGGGATCTAGGTGTCGTCATTGATGAACAAACGTGGATAAAGGTGAGCAGGTTGATATTGAGGGTCATAATTGAATGCGAACGCCCATCTCTATGGGTGACTATTTCCGAAAACGGGTACATGAAGGGGAGGACCAGGCCGTATTTTCGAAAAAAAATGGGCGTCCATCTTTCGGTTCGAAAATACGGTTTGTACGGACCAAATATGCCTTGGATTTAGTCGTTTGTGAGTTGGGCGTTTTGTTTTTTTTTAGCGATAATGGAAACTAAAAACGCCCAGCTCACAAACGTCCTAATCCAAGCCATTTGGTCGTGGGAGGGGCCAGGATTCATAGTACACTGGCCCCCCTGACATGCCAGGACACCAACTGGGCACCCTAGAGGTCAGTGCGGTGGACTTCAGAAACTGCTCCCACCTGCATAGCTCCCTTACCATGGGTGCAGAGCCCCCAACCCCCAACCCCCTCCCCCAAAACCCACTACCCACAAATGTACAACACTACCATAGCTCTTAGGGGTGAAGGGGGCACCTACATGTGGGTACAGTGGGTTTTGGAGGGCTCCCATTTACCAGCACAAGTGTTACAGGTGGGAGGGGGACAGTGGTGTGCTGGTAAATTTTTAACAACAGGCTCTCTCCCCGGTCCACCTCTGCGCCCCCCCATGTCCACCCTTGCGCCCCCACCCCCATCCACCTCTGCGCCGCCCCAAAATTGCAGAGCTGGCTATTGCCGGGGGGGGGGGGGGGGGCGGCAATGCATTACTTTCGCCAGGAAAAAAAAATTTAATGATCCCAGGTTCCAATCTAATTCATGTTTAATGTGGGATAAAATGCCATAAATAAGTAAATAAATATAAACTTTTAATGTTGAGCACCCGATTCTCAAAGTGAACATATTCCAAACACTATAATGAAAATAAAATGATTTTTTTTCTACCTTTGTTTCTGATCATGCTGGCCCAGTATCCGATTCTGCTGCTATCTGTCCTCTGAACTCCGTTTCCAGGGCTTCCTTTCCATTTATTTCTTTCCTTTCTTCTTCATTTCTGGTCCTCAACTTCTGCCTATTTTCTTCATTCATATGCAGTTTTTCTCCTCTCTTCCTTTTCCCTCATCTCATCTCCTTCCTCACTCTTCCCTCCCCTCCATCCATGTCCAGCATTTCTTCTCTCTCCCCTCCTCTCCCCTGCCCTCCATCCACCCATGTCCAGAGACCCTCCTCTCCCCTGTCCTCCATCCACCCAATCCATCAGTGACCCTCCACCCATCCACCTATACACAGCGATGACCCTTCTCTCCCCTCCATGATCCACCCATGCCCAGCAACGACCCTTCTCTCCCCTCCATGATCCACCCATGCCCAGCGACTCCCTAGTTCTCTCCCCTGCCACCCCCTCCCGAGTTGTTAATAGAATTCTCCTCCCTCCCGTCACCGATCTGACTCCTTTAATTCTTCGGGGCAGGCAGTCTTGCCTGCCCGCTGTAAGCACTGACTCAGTCCCCCGCTGGCGCTGCCGGTTCGCGCTTCAAAATGGCCGCCGAGACTTACAATGGTGAAGTCTCGCGAGGCCGCCTCTGGAAGTCTCGGCGGCCATTTTTAAAGCGCGAACCTGCTGCGTCAGCGGGGGAGAGTCAGCACTTGCAGCGGGCAGGCAAGACTGCCTGCCCCGAAGAATTCGTCAGGTCGGTGATGTGAGGGAAGAGGGAGGGAGGAGAGCCGGCTCGCGGGTCTCAACAACCGGCTCGCAAGAGCCGAGCAAAGTTAACAAGCGGCTCTTGCGAGCCGGTGCGAGCCGGCTCCAGCACACCACTGGAGGGGGATAGGCCTGGGTCCGCCTGCCTGAAGTGCACTGCGGTACCCACTAAAAGTGCTCCAGGGACCTGCATACACGCAGGCCTCTAGGACTTGTTGCTGCTGTATAACCTTGGCACACCAGTTGACACCTGAAGACTAATCGCTCCGAAAACATCCTTTATTGGAATAAGCACATTTACTCACAGTTAACTGCAGATCAGAGGTTGTGCCCCACTGGCAACGAGTCTCCCTGGTACTGAGATTAGCAGTAGGTCAGAGCTGGCAGAATGCTGTACAATGCCCTCTTTCAGCAACATTCAGCGTAAGAACTAGGTTCTCTAACGTGGCTAACACATGAAAGGGATCTAAAACTGGCTTACAAAAATGGCCACTACCTTATGGACTACCGGAAACAAAACAGGGCACACTCTGACCCAGTAGGCAGGGGGAAAAGCACCATGGTAGTAGAGCCTATCACCTACCAACATCGTGAGCATTTAACACAAGCTAGTGGAATCATGGAGCCCAATACCTACACCCACCACAATGCATTGCTGATGTGACTCTGCAGTGCATCTAACAGAAAAGGTGTCACACTCACCCGAGACGCACATCAGAACCAGGGAAAGACTGTCACAGGATAGAACACATTCTGCTGTCATGGAGGTGGGTACGGTATTTGAGGCTGGCATAGAAGCTGGCAAAAAAGGTTTTTCAAGTGGGTTCATTTTGGTGGGAGGGGGTTAGTGACCACTGGGGGAGTCCAGGGAGGTCATCCCTGATTCCCTCCGGTGGTCATCTGGGCAGTTGGGCCACTTTTTGGGGACTTGTTCAGGAAAAAACAGGGTCCCAAAAAAGTGACCCAAATTCGCACTAAAAACGCCTTTCTTTTTTCGATTATCGGCCAAGGACGCCCATCTCTCCTCGGCCGATAACCACGCCCCAGTCCCGCCTTCACCATGCCTCCAACACGCCCCAGTCAACTTTGGTCGTTTCAGCGACAGATTGCAGTTGAAGCTGCCCAAAATCGGCTTTCGATTATACCGATTTGGGCACCCACGGGAGAAAGACGCCTATCTCCCGATTTGGTTCGAAATATGGGCGTCTTTCTCTTTCAAAAATAAGCTGGATTGTGTATCTGGATTTTCAGAAGGCGTTTGACAAAGTACCTCATGAAAGACTCCAGAGGAAATTGGAGAGTCATGGGATAGGAGGTAGTGTTCTATTGTGGATTAAAAACTGGTTAAAAGATAGAAAACAGAGAGTAGGGTTAAATGGTCAGTATTCTCAATGGAGAAGGGTAGTTAGTGGAGTTCCCCTGGGGTCTGTGCTGGGACCGCTGCTTTTTAACATATTTATAAATGACCTAGAGATGGGAGTAACTAGTGAGGTAATTAAATTTGCTGATGACACAAAGTTATTCAAAGTCGTTAAATCGCAGGAGGATTATGAAAAATTACAAGAGGACCTTTTGAGACTGGGAGATTGGGCATCTAAATGGCAGATGACGTTTAATGTGAGCAAGTGCAAAGTGATGCATGTGGGAAAGAGGAACCCGAATTATAGCTACGTCATGCAAGGTTCCATGTTAGGAGTCACGGACCAACAAAGGGATCTAGGTGTCGTCGTTGATGATATATTGAAACCTTCTGCTCAGTGTGCTGCTGCGGCTAAGAAAGCAAATAGAATGTTAGGTATTATTAGGAAAGGAATGAAAAACAAAAATGAGGCTGTTATAATGCCTTTGTATTGCTCCATGGTGCAACCGCACCTCGAATATTGTGTTCAATTCCAGTTGCCGCATCTCAAAAAAGTTATAGTGGAATTAGAAAAGGTACAGAGAAGGGCGACAAAAATGATAAAGGGGATGGGACGACTTCCCTATGAGGAAAGGCTAAAGCGGCTAGGGCTCTTCAGCTTAGAGAAAAGGTGGCTGAGGGGAGATATGATAGAGGTCTATAAAATAATGAGTGGAGTTGAACGGCTAGATGTGAAGAGTCTGTTTATTCTTTCCAAAAATACTAGGACTAGGGGGCATGCGATGAAGCTACAATGTAGTAAATTTAAAACGAATTGGAGAAAATATTTCTTCATTCAACGTGTAATTAAACTCTGGAATTC
The DNA here is from genome assembly GCF_901765095.1 of Microcaecilia unicolor. Taxonomy (NCBI): domain Eukaryota; kingdom Metazoa; phylum Chordata; class Amphibia; order Gymnophiona; family Siphonopidae; genus Microcaecilia; species Microcaecilia unicolor. The sequence goes on from NC_044035.1 coordinate 195,668,679, forward strand.
GTTGCCAGAGAATGTGGTAAAGGCGGTTAGCTTAGTGGAGTTTAAAAAAGGTTTGGACGGCTTCCTAAAGGAAAAGTCCATAGACTGTTATTGAATGGAGTTGGGGGAAAATCCACTATTAATGGGATAAGCAGTATAAAATGTTTTGTACTTTTTTGGGATCTTGCCAGGTATATTGTGACCTTGATTGGCACTGTTGGAAACAGGATGCTGGGCTTGATGGACCTTTGGTCTTTCCCAGTATGGCAATACTTATGATCCTCTCCCACCCCCCAAATGTGTAACAGGCTTTGACAGCTCCAGATATTATGGCAATTCCATCCACTTGCTTGCTGCTTTCTTAAGAATAGCTTAGTGGTCAATACAGTGGGCAGTGAATCATGGGACCCAGGTTCAATTCCCACTTTAACTCTTTAACTTCTAGTACAGGTATGTGATTCCTCCTGGAACTTAGAAATACCTCCTGTACCTAAATATATAAGTGACCTGCAAGCAGTGGCGCAGCCAGACCTGACATTTTGGCTGGGCCCAGAGCTAATATGGGCGGGCACTATATATATATATATCAAACTTGATCAGATATGTCTAATGGCAAATATGTCAACACATATAACAGTATAATTACAGCAATGGCATATACTTTGCTTACAACAAATGTAAATGCCTGATTAAGCAAAACAGGAAGAAAACCTTTGAAGTCTTTTTCCCTTCCTTTGGCTCTACTGCTTTCTCTCTATTCTGATGCTGACAAAATAAAATTGCCACAGTTTGGCACATATCCTTCAACTTTGCTTTATAAGAAACGTATATCAAAGGACAGAACAAATCACAGATGAAGAACAAACCAAAAAACTTTACTGAAAATGATCCAACATGACCACGTTTCACCTGAAGGCTTTGTCAGGGGCATTTGTAAAAAAAAAAAAAAAGTTTAAAATAAAATTAAGAACAAAGACATCTCTTACTTATCAAATGTAGAAAGTACAGGTGTGGTTACATGCACTCAAGAAGTGTAACTATTTAAAAAGAACAATGTGTTATGGGACAAAACACATTTTTTACATATGTGTTTGGTGTAGTGAGACAAAGAAAAAAAATCAAATACAGTTTAAATAAGGAGCACATGTCTAATAGGGATTGACAAAAGGTATATCCTCTATAGTCAGCTCGGCCTTCTCAAAGGCTAAGAGCCTCTCTGAATATAGGCTTATAAAAGTACCTCGTGGGCAGCCACTAGTGATGTTTTAGATAATGTAAATTGGAATTTGGTGCTAATGTACAATAGCAAATTAAGTTGAGAAACTATGCTCACTAAAGAATGAAGTGCCGTCTTTTGGTGTTGAATATATCAATAATTCATAAGTACATAAGTACATAAGTAATGCCATACTGGGAAAAGACCAAGGGTCCATCGAGCCCAGCATCTTGTCCACGACAGCGGCCAATCCAGGCCAAGGGCACCTGGCAAGCTTCCCAAACGTACAAACATTCTATACATGTTATTCCTGGAATTTTGGATTTTTCCAAGTCCGTTTAGTAGCGGTTTATGGACTTGTCCTTTAGGAAACCGTCCAACCCCTTTTTAAACTCTGCTAAGCTAACCGCCTTCACCACATTTTCCGGCAACGAATTCCAGAGTTTAATTACACGTTGGGTGAAGAAACATTTTCTCCGATTTGTTTTAAATTTACTACACTGTAGTTTAATCGCATGCCCCCTAGTCCTAGTATTTTTGGAAAGCGTGAACAGACGCTTCACATCCACCTGTTCCACTCCACTCATTATTTTATATACCTCTATCATGTCTCCCCTCAGCTGTCTCTTCTCCAAGCTGAATAGCCCCAGCCTCCTTAGTCTTTCTTCATAGGGAAGTCGTCCCATCCCCGCTATCATTTTAGTTGCCCTTCGCTGCACCTTTTCCAATTCTACTATATCTTTCTTGAGATGCGGCGACCAGAATTGAACACAATACTCAAGGTGCGGTCGAACCATGGAGCGATACAACGCATTATAACATCCTCACACCTGTTTTCCATACCTTTCCTAATAATACCCAACATTCTATTCGCTTTCCTAGCCGCAGCAGCACACTGAGCAGAAGGTTTCAGCGTGTTATCGACGACGACACCCAGATCCCTTTCTTGGTCCGTAACTCCTAACGTGGAACCTTGCATGACATAGCTATAATTCGGGTTCTTTTTTCCCACATGCATCACCTTGCACTTGCTCACATTAAACGTCATCTGCCACTTAGCCGCCCAGTCTCCCAGTCTCGTAAGGTCCTCTTGTAATTTTTCACAATCCTGTCGCGAGTTAACGACTTTGAATAACTTTGTGTCATCAGCAAATGTAATTACCTCGCTAGTTACTCCCATCTCTAAATCATTTATAAATATATTAAAAAGCAGCGGTCCTAGCACAGACCCCTGAGGAACCCCACTAATTACCCTTCTCCAATTCTGTCATAGTCCAATGAATCACACAGTTCTCTTTCAAATTATATCAGTGACAGATTATGGAGGCGATTGGTGAGCATTGAGGCTCTTGATGCCGTTTTGATCCTGTTTACAGTTGAAAACAGTCATTCCACAGTGCAAGTTGACATCAGCAGAGTGATAAGTACTCTTAAAAGGGCATTAACATTTGGCAAAATGTCCACATTGCAGTTGTCTAGTACTTCGATTAAAGATGGAAAATTTATACCTTCTGCTACTTTGCGTTTTAGATTCTGAGCAAACACTGTTAATTCAGCTTCCTCTATGGTAATGCCATATAAAGTGCATGGGAACAGTAGACTCTCTCTTCGGCCAAAGGCCTCAGATGTTGGCATACAGGCAGCAGAAGCAGTCATCATTCCATAAGCATCATCTTGAAAACGATTATTCAGTTCACTTAGCTGGCAGTCAATTATCTCATTCCACAGATGTCTCAAATCTTCATTGCTTTGAACAGAAGAAGATTTACCCAAAGTGGGAAAAAAAACAATGAATCACCAAATTTTATAGGTAGCTTTGTCTTGCGAGAGGAAGAAACATCCCACTTTTCAATATCATATTTCTCCATGAGATCCTGTTAACTTAAAAACTTTATCAAAGTCATTTGATGTGTTTTCCCTAAACTGAGCAAAAGCTTCTTTTAGACACTCTATAAGATTAATGCAATCTGTAACAGACAATATGGCACTCTGTAGTCCTTTCGTAGCAAAATCACTGCTTTCAAATAATTTCCCAAATGTAACTACCAGAAATAAGATTTTCTTTGTCTCTACCTGATGTAGAAGAGATAGAGAATCTAGTTTTGTCTGTCCAGCAGCATTTGAAAATTCAGCAAGTACTTCACAGTGGCGTAGCCAGATCTGAATTTTTGGGTGGGCCCAGAGCTAATATGGGTGGGCACTATATATATAGGTGTGAGTAGTGTTTCTTGAGATACTACAAACTAATACCTTAGAATGAATTTGATGATATATTTCTCTACCCAAGAGCTGCCTTGCATCAACATAAACCACATACATACTTAAAAGGAAAAAATGATAAATATAGTTACATTATCCCATATCTTAAACTTGACCAGATATACATCTACTATAATGGCAAACATCTCAACACATGTGACTGGATCCTGCAATATAATTACAGCAATGGTATATATCCTTCAAACTTTGCTTTAAAACAAATGTAAACGCCTGATTAAGCAAAACCTTACATTTTTCAAAAATGCTAATCTTTGTCTATTGTTCAACACATCAAAAAAAAAACCCGCATGAAGCAAAGCCCCAGATTTCTCACTGATGAAATGAAAAATCCTAATGTCAACATCAAGATTTTTCCATCTGCTGTGGAATCTGTAGCATAAAGAACATAGCTAGAATGTTTCCTTTTACAGCTTTCCAAAGGGAAAATGTATTGAAATTCTGGTAGCACCTCAATAATAGCAACACAAAACCCTTCACTGCCAGGTACAGTACTTTGTGAAGTAACACTAAATCCTAAAAAGAAGCTTCTTAGAGCCTGTATCGCAAACCTTAACACCAATTCTGAACATGAATACCAATAACTTTATCTTTAAAAAAACAGCAGTGAATATACACAACAGCAATGTGCATCCCATTGGAAAAGCTAGACAAGTCAGACTCATAGATCCCCACACAAACCACATACCAGCAGAATCTCTCACCTGCTTGTTCACAGGCAGAACACAGACCAACCATCATCAATTACAGAATAAAGGACCAAAAATTAGAAATTGTCCCATAGCTCGGCATCAGCCCTGCCCTATCCTTCCTCACCATCCATCCCCATAGCCTTCGCTTCCCTACCATCTGTCCTACTCTCTACCTATCCTCCCATAGTCTTGCATCTCCTCTGTCCATCCCAGTCTTCCACCAACATCCCACCTACATTAAATGTTTAAAAATATATATTTTAACCTAGGCACTGCAGAGACCATCCCCATCCAAAAATCCACCAATATGAACAGATATACAACTTTTTTTTTCATTTTAAACTAGGTACTGATCCTACCCCCACCAATAAACCCAACATTAAAATGTACTGTTGATGGGTTTCTGAGTGAGGGTTGGCTTTTCACTGCCTAGAGAAAAAAAAAGGTATATAAATATACCTTTTTCCCCTAGGCATTGAAAAGTCCACCCCCACCCAGAAGCCCAGAACCAACATTATACTGTAGATACTTTAAAAAAAAACATTTATCACCTGGGCAAGTGCAGACTCAATGAGCACTGCAGTGCTGGCTCTGTGCCTATCGGGGACCGTGGAGGCATACCGATGCCTGAGGGGCTCAACCAAAGAAGGCAGATCAAACAGGGAGCGTCGAAGCGAGGGCCCAGTAAATTCTCTGTGGCACAGTGAGGGAGCCAATTCTGTGCAGCGCTGGCATCTGTGCACGTTGCAGGGGCAGTGGGGGGCAAGGCAAGGCAGGCACCATGAGAATAGGCCTGTCAAAGAGCAGCAGAGCACAGCATGCGACAGCAGTGGTGCGTCGCAGCACTAGAGTGGCCGTTCCCAACCCGGACCCACACTTAAAAAAAAATCAGGTAAACAAACTAGGCAGGTTACTGCATTTAGGCAGCCGGCTCACTCTAAAGCTGTTTTTGCTGCCGGCTGCCCTAATAGGCCCGTTGAAGAGCAGATCAGATGGGCCTGTGTTTGTGTGGTGACTGGCAAGGGGGTACTCCAGGACTGCCCTAGAACACAAAACTTACCACACCATAACAGCCCTAACCCACCTATCAGAAGACAGTGCTATATATATTACACTGGACTGTGGAGCACCAATATACCTACTATTGGAAAACTGGAACAAACTGCACTGTTACACATTCCTACACAGACACTACATGCTAGCAGAATCCTTCACCTCAGTCACACATGCAGAACACGGACAGACCCTCATCTATATAAACATAAGATTAGCCATACTGGGTCAGACCAATGGTCCATCTAGCCCAGTATCCTGTTCCAACAGTGACCAACCCAGGTCACAAGCACCTAACAGAAACCCAAATTGTGACAACATTCCATTCTACCAATCTAATACAGAATAGGGAGCCACAACCCCCCCCCCCCCCACCACCACCACCACCACCAACAGAATTGAAATAGAGACCCCCCCCCCCCCTCTGTCCAAAGAAGCCAGACTCTATAAACAGTGCAATACTAGTAGAAAAGGGACAGAAATGCATTTTCTCCTGTACATTTTACAAAGCAGGTACATCTCAGTCCTTACAAAGTATTAAATACAATTTTCTACCTTTGTTGTCTGGGAATTTGGCTGGTCCCAGTTTTTTTTTTCCATATTCCATGAGTCAGCCTTACAAATTCTTTTCCAGGCTGGCCTTTCCATTTCTTCTCTCACCTCTTGTCTTCTTCCTTTCCTTCTCTACATCTGTTTGGCACTGATCTTGCATTTTACAACCCCACTATCAAATAGCTGTGTATAGAGCTGCCACGTGATCCAGTTCCAGAAGAGAGATTTTTCAACCACTCCTATTGTGAACTTACATCCCAAATTCATGTGGGATTTATAGTCCCTGATTCTACCCATCAAAATCTGTGCTTCAGTACATCCAAAATGACTTAAGAAAATGCACTTGGATCGCTCTATACTGTTGTTTGAACAATTTATTTTCTCATTTGCTTTGGTCCCGCTGTCTCTCTTCTGTTTTTCTCTGTTTCTTCTGCTATTACAGGGTCTTTTGCCCATCTGATTTCTTCTGTCTCCAAGTGCACCAACCTTCTTTCCTCTGCACCACTATTTGTCCTGTCCAGCATCTCCCTTCTGTGTCCCTTGTCCCTATCCTACTCTCAAATTCAGCATCTGCCATTTCTGTGTCCCCATCTCCCCCCCCTTTTCAGCACACGCCTACCTGGTCTCCTCATCTCTCCCTTTTCTAGCATCTGCCACCCAGGTGTCCCCATCTTCCCCCTTTTTCCAGCACTACCCCTGTGTTACTATCTTCTCCCTTTTCCAGCATCACCTCTTTGTTCCCATCTCACCTCTTTTTCACCATTGTCCCCATATCTCCATTCCTCCTTCCAGTGGTGCCCCTCTGTGTCCCTATCCCCCTCCTTTTCAGTAGAGCCCCTATCTTCCCCCCCCCCTTTTCAGTAGTGCCCCTGTGTCCCCATTTCTTAATTTTCCAGCACTGCCTCTTTGCGTTCCAATGTCCCTCTCTTCTCCCTGTCCAGTATTGACTCTTTGTCCTTTTCCCTCCCTGTCCAGCATTTACCCTTCTCTCTCCCCATGTTAACCTTCTTCCCCGTCTCTTTCAGTGCTCCCCATCCTCCTTGGGGCCACATATCTCCCTGTCCTGCTCCCACAGTCTTTATCCATGAGAAAGACAAAAGATATCAATAAAGTAGATCAACTTCTTCCTGTGATTGCTCAAGTAGAGCTGAAACATCCAATTTTTCCATAGCTCGCACTTCAGGCAAATTCCGAACAGGCAAAAAATAAAGTTTTTGTATTGGGGGAATGTTGTCCTCCGAATATTTAAGAATTTCTTTCAAGAATTTATGAAATAAGTCTCTCAATGGGATATACTTAATGAAGGGAAAGTTTAAAAATCTCAAATTTAAGCTTCTAGCCCCATTTTCTAAATTCTCAATTTTTCTGTGTACCAAGTCCGCATTTAGGAGTAGCTTACTTTCTTGTTTCAGACTTTTTCCTTGTGAGGCTATTTCAGTCTGAAGAGATTCTCTCCTCCACCTTTTAAGATGGAGCAACATTAAAGAATGACAAGGTGGATGCAGCACCTCAAATGTTTGCTTGCTTTGTTTTGAGTGGGGGAGGAGGGGGATGGAAAGTGGAAACAGATTCAAATTGGCTTCCTTACCCCTTGCTTACAGTAGACTAGATAGGTTCACTTCCACTCTGGTGTTGGGCAGCGCTTTCTCCCTTCTCCATCCCCTCCCGAGTTTTGAATCTTTCTCCCTCTCTCCTGCCCGCTCTCCCCATCCATGTGGTCTGGTCACTTTTACTATCCGAAGCGCCGTTCTCCCTCCAGCACCGGCAGCGATTCCCATAGTCAGCTTCTGACAGTGTGCGTCGTCTGACTCGGGGCCTCTCCTCAGGCGCGTCCCACCTACTCTGCAACTTCCTGTTTTCCGCAGAAACGGGGACACGCTTGAGGAGAGGCCCCGAGTCCGACAACGCACACTGTCAGAAGCTGACTATGGGAATTGCCGCCGGTGCTGGAGGGAGAACGGCGCTTCGGATAGTAAAAGTGACCAGACTACGTGGGTGGGGAGAGCAGGCAGAAGAGGCTAGGCTACCTCTTTGCACTATCAGGATGTCTGTGTGGCCAGTTTACTAGGAATCCTGTCAGACAGAGACGTGTTGTGTGTGAAAAATCCTTTATAAAATTACTCTTTTTAATGCACAGGGACCAAATTGAATATGGTTTATGACATCTGCGTCACACACGTTGAAATATATGCCACAGGGTTACTCCCACATTTTGCCTATGGCAATAATACGTACTAAAGCTGTTCTAGTATTTATAAAAGGGCTTCTACAGAAAGACACGCAGGAATGGAATGAACAAGTAGTATCCTAATATTCAAAAGATCTAGAAACCTAACTTTTATGCATTAGGGACCTAGATCAGGTTTATTAAAATTTTCCCCCTTATTTTGTACCTGAATTAGGGGCCTAAAAGGTAGGTACACCAGGAGAAGGGTCAGGTTGAGGGAATGAGGTTAAAAGTGCTGAATTTGTAACTGAGGTGCCTATTCCACAATTCCAGGAATAACTTGTATAGAATGTTTGTAAATTTGGGAAGCTTGCCAGGTGCCCTTGATCTGGATTGGCTGCTGTCGTGGACAGGATGCTGGGTTCGATGGACCCTTGGTCTTTTCCCAGTGTGGCATTACTTACGTACTTATAAAGTTAGGAGAGTCAATGGATGACCTAATTTTAGGCTCGTAAGCTTTAAGCATTTTCCACTGGATTCTATAAATGGCAACTAAAGTTGCGCATGCATATCAGTGCATGTAGCTGATTTGTACAAGCAACTTAATTGCTTAACAAGCTAATCAGCGCCAATAATTGGCCACTAACAATTATCGGCACTTTTGGCACTAATTAGAATTTACGTGCACAACTTTCTAATCATATTCTGTAAAATGGTGCATGTAAATGCTAATGTGTGGATCACAAAAGGGGGGGGGGGGGTGGCCATGGGAGGGGCATGGGCAGTTCATGGGCATTCCTAAAATTTACACACATTGTTATAGAATACACCCAATCTGCGCCTGAGTTAAGTGTGGGCATTTACACCAGGTTTAGTTGGTGTAAATGGTCACGCCTAAATTTTAGTTGTGGGGACAGGTGCTATGGGGGAGATTCTATATATGGTGCTTAAAAAATTTGCGCAGAAATCAGTGCCAACTAAGAATATTTTATAAGCAGCACCTAGAGTTAGGCGCAGTATATAGAATACATTTAGTTGGCATCCTAGTGCCTAAAACTAGGTGCATTCATTTACACCAATGAAAATATGGCGTAAATCCTGTTGCATAGATTTAGGCGAACTGGGCCATATTCTATAACTATGGGTGTAAATTTTAGAACGCCCACAAAATGCCCATTTCCCCTCCCACAACCACGCCCCTTTTTGCCTGCATGTGTTAGAAGTTAGGTGCACTGCATTACAGAATGTGCTTAGTGAGTTGTGTGTGTAAATTCTATTTAGTGCCCATTATTGCTTTTTAAGAGCTGTTATCAATGCTGATTAGCTTGTTAAGCCAATTAAGTTATGCGCATTGTTATAGACCAGTGATGGCAAACCTATAGCACACGTGCCAGAGAGGGCATGTGCACCGTCGCCTCACCCACCGGAAGTTCGTTCCCTCCTCCCTTCGAGTTCCAGGCCCCATCCATCCGAATTTTAAAAGTCATCTATTTTACCTCGTCAGGGTTAGGGCGGCAGCATGCAGGCTCAGCTCGGTGCTTAGTTCAGTTTTCCCTTCTCTCTCTCTCAGCTCTGGCCCCGCCCTTGTGGAAACAGAGCTGAGAGAGAGAGAAGGGAAAACTGAACTAAGCACCGAGCCGAGCCTGCATGCTTTTTACCGCTGCTACCACCCTAACCCCGACGAGGTAAGATAGATGACTTTTAAAATTTGGAGGGAGGGGGCCTGGAACTCGAAGGAAGGGAGAGAGAGGGGACCCTGGAACTGGGAGGGAGGGGGCACCCTGGAACTCGGAGGGAGGGACCCTGGAACTGGGAGGGAGGGGGGACCCTGGAACTCGGAGGGAGGGAGGGAAAGGAGAAAGAGAAGGGAGGGAGGGGGCCTGGAACTCAGAGGGAGGTAGGGGGGCCTGGAACTGGGAGGGACTGGAACTCAGAGGGAAGTGGAGGGGTGCCTGGAACTTGGAGGGAGGTGGAGGGGGGACAAGAGAGGGGGAGAGGGAGGGGGACAGGAGATGGGGAGAGGGAGGGGGAAGGGGAGGGGGACAGGGAGGGAGGGGGAGAGGGGGTCAAGGGGGTCAAGGGGGAGGGGGACAGGGGGAGAGGGTCAAGGGGGAGGGGGGACAGGGGGGAGAGGGAGGGGGAGAGGGGTAGGGGGGAATGCACCACTTGTTAAATTGCCCTGTTGGCACTGCGATAAATAATTAGATTTTGGGTTGCTGTTTGGGCACTCGGTCTCTGAAAGGTTCGCCATCACTGTTATAGACTACGCTTGGATTTCAGCGTGGATCCTCTAGGTATGCTATATAGAATTCAGGGGTATGGTAATTCTATAAATCGTGCCTAACTTTAGGCAAGGTTTATAGAAGAGCACTAAAAGCACAGGGTTTTTTTGGCCCTGATTTTTTTTAGCTGCCATTGATAGAATTTGTATATTTCTGTATATTTATGCAAAAATGTAAGTGCCCATAATTGAATGAATATAGACATCTTACATGTGCCTAAATTCTAGCACTTAGTCCTCGTTGAATGTCACCCTCTGTGGATTAGAGTTCATGGCTGAACAATAAATATTGCAAACAGAATTGGAATAAGGCATAAGCAAACTAGGGACATTCCTAGGATCCAACATTTTAGGGAGCCCTGTCATCAGTGGCGTAGCTAGAGGGGTCGCAGGGGGAGCGGTCGCTCCCCTAAACAGGTTTCTAGAAAAAATGGTGCCTGTGCCTGCTCTCCCCGTCCACGTGGTCAGTCACGTTTACTGCCCTGATGAAGCGCCATTCTCCCTCTGGCACCAGCGAATCACAGTCAGCCTTCTGCCAGCGTCGGGGCCTCTCCTCAGGTGCATCCCGCCTACTGTAATGCAACTTCCTGTTTTCCGCAGAGGTGGGACGTGCCTGAGGAGAGGCCCCAATACTGGCAGAAGGCTGACTGTGATTCGCCGGTGCCGGAGGGGGAACGCTTCAGGGAAGTAAAAATGACCATGCGGACAAGAAAGAGAGGGAGAAAGATGCAAAACTCCGGGGGGGGGGGGGGGGAGAATGGAGAAAAAACACTGTCGACAGCCGAAGACCAGAGTGGAAGTGAGCCTATCTACTCCACTGTATGCAAGGAAGCCAATTGTTTCCACTTTCCACCCCCCTTTTCCTCCCCCGTGCAGCCGTCATTTCAGTTCACTCAAAACATAGTGAGCAAACTTATGAGATGCTGCACCCACCTTGTCATTCTTTATTGCTGCTCCATCTTAAAAGATGGAGGAGAAAAGAAATAACAATTGAATATCACTAAAACAGCTTTAAAAATTATTGTAGCTGGTAGAAACTGCAATTATAAACTCTATAGTTTGTGCTCATTTTTCTTCACTTCTTATATACAGATGTCCAGATTTCAGTGAGGCTATCCTGTTTCTTGTTGGGTAGTTGTAATCTGCCTTTGGAAGCCTGGTGTTATAACGATGATAGAATATACTGAAATTAAATGGAAGTAGAATTAAACTCTCCTTTCATTGGGGCACATGGAATCACATCGTCATCTGTTTTGTAGACGTATACCTTTTAGATACACATAGGGATTATTCTGTTTTGAACGTGTTGCAGGGGCAAGTAGTTTTATAAGTCAAAATTAAAATAACTAATTTGTTTTATGCAGATCTCATTTGTTTAAACATAAATGGGCTACAAGTGGAGGAGTGGCCTAGTGGTTAGGGTGGTGGACTTTGGTCCTGGGGAACTGAAGAACTGAGTTCAATTCCCACTTCAGGCACAGGCAGCTCCTTGTGACTCTGGGCAAGTCACTTATCCCTCCATTGCCCCATGCAAGCCACATTGAGCCTGCCATGAGTGGGAAAGCACAGTGTACAAATGTAACAAAAATAAATAATTCAGTCCACTGGTTTTCTTATATTTTGTTCTTGTGATGGTGACTTATATTGTGCCAAAACTGAAAACTCCTATCTCTATCTGGTCGATAATAAAAGGAACACTATCCAGCTTATAATCGAAAGAGAAAAACGCCTATATTTCGACCCAAATCGGGAGATGGGCGTTTTTCTCGCAAAGGCGCCCAAATCGGTATAATCGAAAGCCGATTTTAGGCATTTCTAACTGCACTCCGTCGTGGAAACAAATAAAGTTGACGGGGGCATGTCAAAGGCATGGTGGAGGCGGGACTGGGGCATGGTTATCAGCCGAGGAGAGATGGGCGTCTTTAGCTGATAATCGAAAAAAAAGGCGTTTTTACCACGATTTTGGGTCACTTTTTTTGGACCCTTTTTTTCACGAACAAGTCCCAAAAATGTGCCCCAACTGCCCAGATGACAACTGGAGGGAATCGAGGATGACCTCCCCGGACTCCCCCAGTGGTCACTAACACCCTCCCACCAAAAAAACCCCACTTTAAAAACTTTTTTTCCAGCCTCAAATGCCGTACCCACCTCCATGACAGCAGAATATGTTCGATCCTGTCACAGCCTTTCCCTGGGTCAGATGTGGCTCTCGGGTGCACTACAGGGTCACATCAGCATTGCATTGTGGTGGGTGTAGGGTATTGGGCTCCGTGATTTCATTAGCTTAAGTTACAGTCTCATGATGTTGGTAGTTGGTAGGCTCTTCTCCCATGGTGCTTTTCTCCCTGCCTACTGGGTCAGAGGTGTCCAGTTTTGTTTCCAGTAGTCCATGAGGTAGTGGACATTTTTGTAAGCCAGTTTTAGATCCCTTCCATGTGTTAGCCACGTTAGAGAACTTAGTTCTTACCTTGAATGTGGCTGAAAGAGGGCATTGTACAGCATTCTGCCAGCTCTGACCTACTGCTAATCTCACTACCAGGGAGACTCGTTGCCAGTGGGGCACAACCTCTGATCTGCAGTTAACTGTGAGTAAGCGTGCTTATTCCAATAAAGGACGTTTTCTGAGAGATTAGTCTTCAGGTGTCAACTGGTGTGCCAATGTTATACAGCAGTAACAAGTCCTAGAGGTCTGCGTGTATGCAGGTCCCTGGAGCACTTTTAGTGGGTACCGCAGTGCACTTCAGCCAGGTGGACCCAGGCCCATCCCCCCCTACCTGTAACACTTGTGCTAGTAAATGGGAGGCCTCCAAAACCCACTGTACCCACATGTAGGTGCCCCCTTCACCCCTAAGAGCTATGGTAGTATTGTACATTTGTGGGTAGTGGGTTTTGGGGGAGGGGGGTTGGGAGCTCAGCAACCGTGGTAAGGGAGCTATGCATGTGGGAGCTTTTTCTGAAGTCCACTGCACTGACCTAGGGTGCCCAGTTGGTGTCCTGGCATATCAGGGGGGGCGAGTGTACTATGAATCCTGGCCCCTCCCACGACCAAATGGCTCGGATTAGGACGTTTTTGAGCTGGGTGTTTTTAGTTTCCATTATCGCTAAAAAAAACAAACGCCCAGCTCAAAAACGTCCATTTTTTCGAAAATACGGTTCGGCCCGCCCCTTCACGGACCCGTTCTCAGAGATAAACGTCCATGGAGATAGGCATTTCCGTTCGATTATGCCCCTCCACCTGCCCTAAAAAGTTGTTTTTTGGCTCTACATGAGGAATTGTGATATTGAATAAATAAGAGTATGTTTGTGCATCCTACATTTATATAATCCTTTCAAGAAATCCAGTTAATTGTTTAACATTAGTGGAACGGACTTCCGGTGGAGCCGAGCAGCGGGATGGACGTCGTGATGTGAGCTCCGTCCCGCCCGCATGGAGCCCCCGATTTTAAAGCTGCTGAACCTGCTCCTGCACGCACACATGAATATAGGGGAGTAGCAGGAGCCAAAACGGACCTTAGCACTCAACTAGCAACGCTGATATCGCTCCCGGTATAGACAAATACTACCTGAGTGAACGGAGTGCCTGTACAAGATGGCGGCGGTGGTTGGGCCGCGAGGTGTATAACGGCAATCCTGGGTGGTGAGCACGAGAAGCGTCAAGCCAGACGGGAGAAGGAAAACCTGAACCAGCTGTGGAAGGCAGCGATAGTGAACGAGGAAGGCCGAGATAACGGCTTGAGCGAGGGCAGCATCCTTACTGAGGTAAGGCGGGGGAGCTGGCAGGCCCAATTTTAATTTCGGTGTGAAAGGAGCACTTAAAAGGCTCGAAGGGCGGAAAAAGCCACGAATCACAAACGTGATCAATTGTGACCCCTTGAGAGCGAGGAACTTATAAATAAATCTGCAAGCCTGGGAGAAGATAAGAAATAAGATCCTATAGTAATTTGTATGCCTGCTTGGACCAGGAGGACGCCTTAGAAACACCGTACTAGTTGCGAGGGGCCATGAATTGAGATTCTGATATACCTGTAAGGCAGTCTGAGGGCCCGGGACGAAGTACTGGCGGAGACCTCGCACTACATAATAGCTCAGTGAGAACTCAAGGTGCGAGGAGGTCATAAGTGAATTGTTCATTTTGTGTATGGAGCAATACTTGAAGCCCATGTCATCAGGGACCACCCGCAGAGGAACAAAATTTGATAAAGAAAAAAATTCACCCCTTAAGCCTGGTCACAAAATGGCGGACTCGAAAAGTGTGTCTGAGGGAGAATTTACAGATAAACAATTGGCACAAATAACAGCAGCGGTGAGTGCTGCCCTAAATCCAAGATTTGACCTATTGGCTGGACAATTGAAAAACTTGGAATCGTCTGGGGCTGAAACGGAGAAGAGAGTGGGAGAAGCCGAAAATTGGATTGCAGCCACAGAGGACTCTTGTTCCCAGATTACACAGGAGATAGCCAGGCTTAGGGCACAGCTTAAATCGCAACAGGAGAAATTAGAAGACATGGAAAACCGTGCCAGAAGATGTAATTTGAGAATTGTCGGTTTACCGGAAAAGATCCCTGAAAAATCGCTTGGACAGCTATTAGAACAATGGTTAAAAAGAGAACTGGCTCTCTCTGATAGCCGAGGAGAGCTGTGCATTGAGCGAGCCCACAGGTTGGGGCGTTGGCAACCCAACCTGCAGAGACCGAGAATAGTCATCATTAAAGTGCTCAACTACTTACACAAGGAAGAGATCCTGAGGGGATTTAGACTGAAGAGGGACTCACTTGCATATGAGGGGCACCCGATTAAGATTTTTCAGGACTATTCAGCAGGGGTTCAAGAACAACGACGCCGTTTTCATCCAATATGTTCTGCACTAGTCTCCAAGAATACTAAATTTATGCTGCTTTATCCAGCCGTCCTAAAGATCAAACATGGAAGTCAATGGCGATCCTTTCAAAACGCACAAGAGGCCCAGCAGTTCCTGGATGTGGAAATGAAAGAACCAGACACATGACTCTTGGGCGGGAAGGGAGTTGAGCAGGACATTTGAAGGCCCACTCCAGGTTTCAAACTTGGGGAGAAGGGATAGGGGGCCTGGATGGTTGGATGTGATAAGAGTTGCATTGAAAGTCCTCTTCTAGGATTTGAATCATTGATATAACAGTTGTAGATGATAAGGTATAAACCCAAGGGGCATTTATTATTCGTCCGGAATGGGCCTCTTCGGGGCGCCGGCTTGTGACCCTTGAGGAGTGAGGGGTTCAGAAATAAAATAAGATGATTGTAATTAAATTGGGGGCTCTGTGGGGCGAGAGAAGTCTCGGGTATGGAGGGGACCTGGAAGTATGATGAGCGGGGAAGAGGGAAGAAGGGAGGGGTGGGAAGAAGTTTGGGGCAGGGGAAAGGTGTAGGGAGTGGGAGGGATACAAGTTATTTGTGTGTATGCAATGAGACTGAGCAGGCTGTCTGGAGTGATAAGAGAGTATGGAGGACCTGGAAGATAGTGCTGGGGAGGTGGTGGCTGGGACGCCTCCCTGGCATGTTTGTTGGAAGATTGTATGGAAGTACCAATAGACAGATAGGGATCACATGACTTCATTACAAGTTATAACTTGGAATGTAGGGGGTATTCATTCGCCTATTAAACGACAAAAAATTTTAAAAACACTAAATGACCAACAGGCATCAATTGCATTTCTGCAGGAGACCCATCTAACAGGAGCAGAACATGCCAAACTGAAACGGTGGTGGGTTGGAGAAATTTTTGAATCCCTGGCAGTGGGGGGAAAAGGAGGAGTGATCACACTGGTACGTAAAGGTATACATGTGCAGGTTCTTAAGATCGTAAGAGATGCCCGTGGCAGATATGTGCTGGCATCCGTAATACTAGACAGACAACCGGTAGTGCTCTGCAACATTTATGCCCCCAATACATATGAAAAGCAATTTTATTCACAATTAACTAAAGCATTGCAGGGACTAGGAGAGGCCCAGATTGTAATGGGGGGAGACTTTAATGAGGCAGCAGACCCGTCATTAGACAGGTCTAATCCATCGAGGAGGGAGCTGGCCAGGCCCGGGAGAGGTATAGCAGGGTTGGAAGAGGCGTTTGCTGTGGTAGATGTGTGGAGAACCTTGAACCCTCTAGAACGGGATTATACCCACTTATCGAGAGCGCACGCCTCTCTATCTCATATTGACTATATATTTGTCACTGGAGACTTGTTCACACAGGTGGAAACAGCAAAAATAGGGCCAATAATGATCTCATATCACGCATGGGTAATGGTGAGATTGCAGATAGAGGGGGAGAGGAGAGAGGATTATGTATGGAGATTCCCAACTTGGCTGTACCGGGACAATCAATTCTTGTCTCATTTGCTGAAATGCTGGAAGGATTTTAACACTGATAATGCGAACCATAGGGCAGACCCGGTGCTTTATTGGGAGGCAGCTAAAGCTGTACTTAGGGGGGAGATCATAGCTTATACAAGTTTCAAAAGAAAAGAGAGAAAACAGGAACTTCTTAGATTGGAGAAGAGAGTGACTAGACTACGGAGACAATATAGTATAGACCACTCACAGAGACTAAGGGTGCTGTTATTAGAGGCGCAGCAGAGTCTAAATGAATTGCTGCATCGCACAGTCCGGAGGTCTATGGCCTATTATAAATACCATCTTTACAAGTTTGCTAATAAAGGAGGGGTTTTTTGGCGCGGGTCATGGGTAGGAAAGCAGGTTATCAGAAGATACTTACATTAAAAGACAGCCGAGGACTGCTCGCAAATAAAGATAGTGAAATTTTGGGAATCTTTAAAGAGTTTTTTGCCGAACTATATAAATCAAAGGAAGATCTGGTCACGCCTAGTGCGGCTTATCTGGCTAGTGTCGAGTTACCTCAAGTAGATGCTGAAGAACTGAGGGTGCTGAATGCAGACATCACGGTAGACGAAGTGATGTGGGTAATTAAACAGAATTCCTTAGGGAAGGCACCAGGTCCTGATGGACTGAGGAATGAGTTCTACAAGTTATTGCAGACAGAAATTGGCCCAATATTGACCGAGGTCTTTAACATAACAGTTCAACGGGAATCAATGCCATTGTATATGAATCAGGCCCATATAATGGTATTGTTAAAACCAGGTAAATCAGCTCAATACCCAGAATCTTACCAGCCCATTTCACTCTTAAATTCAGAGGCAAAATTTTTGGCCAAACTGTTAGCTAATAGGTTGGCTAGATACCTTCCCTCTTTGGTAGAAGACCCACAGGTGGGATTTGTAAGGGGCAGGAAAATAGCAAAGAATATGAGGAGGATAATCTTAGCGTTGGAAAAAACGCGGAGGGAAGGGTTACCAACAATGTTAATTAGTTTTGATGCCGAAAAGGCATTTGATAGGGTGGATTGGGGATTTCTCTTTGAAACGCTTAAAGCATATGGCATAGGAGGATTCTTCTTGCAAGCGGTTAAAACTTTGTATACCGATCCCAAGGCGAGAATCCTGGTAAATGGTGGGGTCTCGGATTGGTTTCCTATCGGTAGAGGGACGCGCCAAGGATGCCCTCTATCACCACTTCTCTTCGTCTTAACACTTGACCCATTGATACGAGAGATAAGTAATAACATTGATATAACGGGAGTCCATATCCAAGATAGGGAATTTAAAATAGCAGCATTTGCGGACGACTTATTAGTTTTATTAACGAACCACGACTTCTCTGGGACCCCTTATGGAAAGTATAAAGGAATACGGGGATTTTTCCGGATTTCAATTAAATTTGATGAAATCAGAGGCATTGGCGAGTCGGGAGGTTAGGAGGGAAGCCTGGGTACAGTTTCCATTACGATGGGCGACAGGGTCATTCAGATACCTGGGCATTCAATTAACATTGGATCCCATGCAGCTTTATGCCGCTAATATTCCCCAGTTACTACGAGATACGAAGGAGCAATTGGCTAAATGGAGCACCCTACCACTGTCACTTTTTGGTAGGATTCACTTATATTGAATGCTGGTGTTCCCAAAATGGCTATATACATTGCAAGTACTACCATTGTGGCTATGGAAAAAAGATTTGAGGGCACACCAGAGGCAGGTAGCTAGATTTTGTTGGGCGGGAAAGAAGGCAAAGCTCAAATGGGACTTCATTAAGGGAACTCAGGGGAATGGAGGATTAGGAATGCCTGACATGCGAATATATAATCAAGCATGTCTCCTAAGACATTTAAGAGACTGGATTATGGGAACAGGAACGTATACAGATCTACAGTTAGAAAATCAGTATTTTAGTCCTTGGCACCTTAATTACTTACTACACGCAAAAACTGGAAATCTCCCACAACAGGTCAAACACAGCCTACTTCTACAACCATTACGATATTTGTGGAAAGAGATGACAAAGCTCTGGGGTCATAGCTCAGAGAGTAGTGTGATGCTACCCATTGTAGGTAATGTGGAGTTCTCACCTGGGCGGGACAGTAAAATTTTCAGAGATTTGGGGAAACAGGGAGTGATACTTTTGGGGAACTTCTTATTAAAAGATGGGACGATAATGCCTTATTCTGAGTTTGAAAAACAGTATGCGGGGGGACTGTTAGCACAATTAGCTTATCATCAACTTTCTCACTATGTACGTAGTCTTCCCATGGTAAGCCTTCTACCAGGATTTGAGAAGGAAATCCAGGACTTCCTGACTGGGGATGCAGCAGGACAGATATCAGTGTCCTGGTTTCATAAAGCATTGGTGGGGAAACAACCCAAAAGAGATGTTAAACTAGTTGCTGAAAGATGGAGTCAGGAGGTGGGAAGCCGAATAGCTGAGGGGAAGATTTTAGCAACACTCCAGGGAGGTATGAGGGTGGTGCACAGTGCCGAATTACAGGAATGCCACTTCTGCACGGTCCATAGGGCATATTTCTCGGTGAAACAGGCCTGGTATGCAGGTGTGGTGGAAACGAGTGAGTGCCCTAAATGTGTGGAGGTGGGTGTCTCCTTTTACCATGGTATGTGGCAATGTAGAGAGATACAAGGGTTCTGGTCAGCCCTCTCCCGATTTGCAAGCTGGGTTCTAGGGAGTCAAGTGGTTCTGTCCTTTGAGGGGATGATACTGAGTTCTATAATGGCATGGAATAAGGGAACGTGCGAAGAAAAGATATTTCTTTGCAAGCTGTGTATTCTGGGGAAAAAATGTATTCTTAATTGTTGGACTGCAGATAAGGGACCTTCGTTTTGGTATTGGAGAAATAAGTTACACGAGCTCATGTTATGGGAAATGCAAGATGCCCGCAACTCGCCAAAGAGGCGGCTGCGATTCATAAAAATTTGGAAGGCGTATATAAACAAAATATCCCCACGAGCACGGAGCCAAGTCCTGAATACTTTAGGTTAGCTGGAGTGCTTGGAACGAGTGTGGAAAGACGTATGAAGTTAAATCGTCAAGTAAGACATCACTGCTCAGTGGTAGAATACATGAGGAGGGGGGGAGGGGGGAAAGACATTAAAATGTTATGGGGATTTTTACTGCTATGGATATGTTGATGAAGGTCTTAACATTAGACGAAGTGTGTTAGAAATGATATAGATACATAAGGCCTGGGTCCTTCAATAATTGTACTGGGATGGGGGAAGGGGGGAAGAGGGGGGATTCTAAGGGAGGGGGGAGGGGGGTAGAAGGATTGGGAATTGTTATAGTGAGTAAAAACAGTTATAGCATAAAAGTGTTATGATCTAACGTGTTCTTTGGAAGTTAACTGTGTTAGTTTGCATTGTGATTACATGTGTATAATTCGTGTGAACTGTATAAGGATGAATAGATAGGGGTGGGGATGTAAAGGTTATAAAATGATGACTGTCTATACGAGTACAATTTCCCTAACGTATGAAGTGATACGGAGAGAAAAGTTTGTTTACTACTGACAGCTTGTTTGTATTGACCTGTCATCAATAAAAATTGTTATTACTTAACATTAGTGGAACATAGCCACATAGGCATGGTATGGTTGCATTTTTAATATTTATGTATTTATTTGTTGCATTTGTACCCCACATTTTCCCACCTATTTGCAGGCTCAACGTGGCTTATATAGTACTGTGAGGTGTTAGCCACCTCCGGTGATGAAACAAATAGAGTGATATGGTAATACTAGGGCCCAGCTAAGAAACAGGTTATTTTGAGTTAGTCTTCACTGGACCAAACTTGCTTGCCTTGTGCCATCACTATCCAGCAGGATAGGCTGTGTCTTAAAAGATGGAGGATAAAGGATTTTTTTTTAACAATAAAGAGTGACAACATGGATGCAGCAGCTCATAGGTTTGCTTGCTTTGTTTTGAGAGTACAGCAATGACATCTGTGTGGGGAAGAGGAAAGTAAGACTGGCCTAATTGGTTTCAACATTTTGATATCACTTGGTCTCCTGTCTATTAAACCTCCTTGGGGCTTCCAGAGGATGGGCCGTGAGAGCAGGCCAGGGAGATATGTGGCCCCAAGGAGGATGGGGAGCGCTGAAAGAGACGGGGAAGACGGTTAACATGGGGAGAGGGAAGGTTAAATGCTGGACAGGGAGAGGAGAGGGACATTGGAACGCAAAGAGACAGTGCTGGAAAATTAAGAAATGGGGACACAGGGGCACTACTGAAAAGGGGGGGGGAGAGATAGGGGCTTTACTGAAAAGGAGGGGATAGGGACACAGAGGGGCACTACTGAAAAGGGGTGGAGGAGATAGGGACACAGAGGGGCACCACTGGAAGGAGGAATGGAGATATGGAGACAATGGTGAAAAAGGGGTGGGATGGGGACAAAGAGGTAATGCTAGAAAAGGGAGAAGATGGTAACACAGGGGTAGTGCTGGAAAATTAAGAAATGGGGACACAGGGGCACTACTGAAAAGGGGGGGGAGAGATAGGGGCTTTACTGAAAAGGAGGGGATAGGGACACAGAGGGGCACTACTGAAAAGGGGTGGAGGAGATAGGGACACAGAGGGGCACCACTGGAAGGAGGAATGGAGATATGGAGACAATGGTGAAAAAGGGGTGAGATGGGGACAAAGAGGTAATGCTAGAAAAGGGAGAAGATGGTAACACAGGGCAATGCTAGAAAAAGGGAGAGATGGGGACACCTGGATGGCAGATGCTAGAAAAGGGGGAGATGAGGAGACCAGATAGGCTTGTGCTGAAAGGGGGGGGGGGAGATGGGGACACGGAAATGGCAAATGCTGAACTTGGGGGTAAGATAGGGACAAGGGACACAAGGAAGATGCTGGACAGGACAAATAGTGGTGCAGAGGAAAGAAGGATGATGCACTTGGAGACAGAAGAAATATCAGATGGGCAAAAGACACTGTAAAGACAGAAGAAACAGAGAAAAACAGAAAAGAGACAGCGGGACCAAAGCAAATGAGAAAATAAATTGTTCAAACAACAGTAGAGGGGTCCGAGTGCATGTTCTTAAAGTCATTTTGGATGTGCTGCAGCACAGATTTTGATGGGTAGAATCAGGGACTCCAAATCCCATATGAATTTGGGGTGTAAGTTCGCAGTAGGACTGGTTGAAAAATCTCCCTTCTGGAACTGGATCACGTGAAGCTCAATACACAGGCCCAGGCCAAGGTATCGGCCTGCTTATCCGACATTGCTGCATGGATGTCCAACCGCCACCTGAAACTGAACATGGCCAAGACCAAGCTTATCGTCTTTCCACCTAAACCCACTTCTCCTCTTCCTCCACTCTCGATCTCAGTTGATAACACCCTCATCCTCCCCGTCTCATCCGCCCGCAACCTCGGAGTCATCTTCGATAGTGGGGACGTAAAATGCAAGACCAGTGCCAAACAGATGTAGAGAAGGAAATGAAGAAGACAAGAGGTGAGAGAAGAAATGGAAAAGCCAACCTGGAAAAGAATTTGTAAGACTGATTCATGGAACATGGAAAAAAAGACTGGGACCAGCCAAATTCCCAGACAACAAAGGTAGAAATTTTTATTTAATACTTTGTAAGGACTGAGATGTGCCTGCTTTGTAAAATGTACAGGAGAAAATGCATTTCTGTCTTTTTTTTTACCAGTATTGCACTGTTCATAGAGTCTGACTTCCTTGGACAGAGAGTGGGGAGGTCTGCATTTCAGTTGTTTTTTTTTTTGTCTTCCTATTCTGTATTAGATTGTAGAATGGAATGTTGTCACAATTTGGGTTTCTGCTAGGTGGTTGTGACCTGGGTTGGCCACTGTTGAAAACAGGATACTGGGCTAGATGGACCATAGGTCTGACCCAGTATGGCTAATCTTATGTTTATATAGATGAGGGGTCCATGTTCTGCATGTGTGACTGAGGTGAAGGATTCTGCTAGCATGTAGTGTCATGTGTAACAGTGCAGTTTGTTCCAGTTTTCCAATAGTAGGTATATTGGTCAGCTCCACAGTCCAGTGTAATATATATAGCACTGTCTTCTGATAGGTGGGTTAGGGCTGTTATGGTGTGGTAAGTTTTGTGTTCTAGGGCAGTCCTGGAGTACCCCCTTGCCAGTCACCACACAAACAAAAGCCCATCTGATTTAAACAAGGTGTCTAGCAGTGGAAGGAATGTGTGTGCTATTCTTGAATATTTTTACTTTGTAGTTAAGAAGACAGGTTGCCTGCTCTGGCCAGTCCAGGCACCTCTTCTGCATCCTGCCTCCTGATGTAACTTACTGTTTCTTTGTAGGCAGGACGCAACAGAGACAGCCTGTATTAATCATTGCCCACCATAGCACCTGAGGAACAACACAGACACTGCTGTCTACCTGACACCAACCGGCGCCTATTTTATAAAAGTCTGCTCCCCCCAAGATCAGAACCTGGCTACGCCTCTGCCTGTCATATGTGCCAACTGGCTGGATATTTTCAGAATTCTACAGATTTCTAAATGAACAATCTTAAAGACAGAATGATGGCTAAAATGTCTGGATATTTTTCAGAATTTAGCCCTCTATAGCTTTCCAATCCTTCCCCCATCCAATGCAGAGAGTATGGTAGGATCCAGCCAATGGGAAGGCTTCTAGTCAAAGGGAGAAAAGACTGAGCCATTGGAACCAGTTAGTGTCCAGGGAAAAAGGGGATTATTAAGAAGGAGCAGGAATTTAGGAGGAATGGGGTCACTGAGGAGGAAACTGCCCGCCTTCTTTCCTCCTCGAAATGCACCACTTGTTCCTCTGATCCCATCCCCACCAACTTACTTAACACCATCTCTCATACTGTCACCCCCTCCATCTCTCATATCCTCAACCTCTCTCTCTCCACTGCAACTGTCCCTGACACCTTCAAGCATGTTGTAGTCACACCTCTCCTCAAAGAACCATCACTTGACCCTACCTGTCCCTCCAACTACCGCCCCATCTCCCTCCTACCCTTCCTCTCCAAAATACTTGAGCGCGCCATTCACAGCCGCTGCCTTGATTTTCTCTCCTCTCAGGCCATCCTCGATCCACTTCAATCCGGTTTTTGCCCTCTACACTCGACAGAAACAGCACTCTCTGAAGTCTGTAATGACCTGTTCCTTGCCAAATCCAGAGGCCACTACTCCATCCTCATCCTCCTCGATCTATCCGCCGCTTTTGACACTGTCAATCACGATTTACTTCTTGCCACACTGTCCTCATTTGGGTTCCAGGGCTCTGTCCTCTCCTGGTTCTCCTCCTATCTCTCCCACCGCACCTTCAGAGTACACTCTCATGGATCTTCCTCCACCCCCATCCCGCTCTCTGTTGGAGTTCCCCAGGGATCTGTCCTTGGACCCCTTCCCTGGGCTCACTGATCTCATCTCATGGTTTCCAGTATCATCTTTATGCTGATGACACCCAGCTGTATCTCTCCACACCAGACATCACCGCGGAGACCCAGGCCAAGGTATCGGCCTGCTTATCCGACATTGCTGCATGGATGTCCAACCGCCACCTGAAACTGAACATGGCCAAGACCAAGCTTATCGTTTTTCCACCTAAACCCACTTCTTCTCTTCCTCCACTCTCGATCTCAGTTGATAACACCCTCATCCTCCCTGTCTCATTCGCCTGCAACCTCGGAGTCATCTTCGACTCCTCCCTCTCCTTCTCTGCGCATATCCAGCAGACAGCCAAGACCAACAATTTTCTTGGTATCCTCATTCATTCTCCTCACTTTTTTGTCTTATATCTCACGGTTTTGTGAGGGTTTTTATCTCCTTTTTGTTTTTCCTTTGCTTCTTCCTCTTTAACATCAGCAAAATTCACCCTTTCCTCTCTGAGCACACCACCCGAACTCTCATCCACGCTCTCATTACCTCTCACCTTGACTACTGCAGCCTACTCCTCACTGGCCTCCCACTTAACCATCTATCCCCCCTTCAATCCGTTCAGAACTCTGCTGCATGTCTTATATTCTGCCTGAACCGATATACTCATATCACCCCTCTCATCAGGTCACTTCACTGGCTTTCGATCAGATACCGCATACAGTTCAAGCTTCTCCTTATTACCTACAAATGTACTCAGTCTGCAGCCCCTCTTTACCTCTCTACTCTCATCTCCCCTTACGTTCTCGCCCGAAACCTCCGCTCACAGGACAAATCCTTCCTCTCAGTACCCTTCTCCACCACCGCCAACTCCAGGCTCCGCCCATTCTGCCTCGCCTCACCCTATGCTTGGAATAAACTTCCAGTGCCCTTACGCCAAGCCCCCTCCCTACCCATCTTCAAATCCTTGCTCAAAGCCCACCTCTTCAGTGTTGCTTTTGGCACCTAACCTTTATACCTTTCAGGAAATCTAGACTGCCCCAATTTGACTGCCCCTACTTGACTGACTGTACATTTGTCCTTTAGATTGTAAGCTCTTTGAGCAGGGACTGTCCTTCTATGTTAAATTGTACAGCGCTGTGTAACCCTAGTAGCGCTTTAGAAATGTTAAGTAGTAGTAGTAGTAGTAGTAAATGTGAGGGGTCTGTTGCAGCCTGTGAAAAAGAACCAGCAGAGCTGCCAAGTTACCCAGTTCCAGGACAGAGTCTTTTTAGCCAGTTCTATTGTTGAACCTGAATCTCCCAATTCAGTGTACTATTTCTGATGATCGCTGATTCTACCCATTCAAATCAGGTCCCATAATGCACCAGGATAAGATTGTCAGAAATCCAGGATTGAACAGAAATATCTCCCTCCTGGAACAGGACAACTTGCCAGCTTCCCATTCCACTCCATTTGAGGCATGTGCTTGCTTAGTTTCCATGCTCACTCACAAACTATTACTGCCACCACAGGCCACACCCACAGTTAGGTTTGGAACTTTTCCCTGCTACTTCTGATCAGTTGAAATGTGTGTGTGTGGGGGGGGGGGGGGCGGGGGGCAAAGGCCATGAATAAAGGAGAAAAGAAGTAAATTGGGAGGTTCATGGTAGGTAGCCTACAAATGTATATTTGCTTAGGGCCCGCCCAATATAGTATTAATCTGGCCATGAAAGCAAACCCATAAAATATGTGTTTTCCATGCACAACTAATTTTGCCTTTCTGTCAAATTAAAGGTTTGCTCAAAATACCTAGAACTTATTACCACAAAACTATTTTAAAGGCCATTCAAAAGTGCTTAAATTGCTGAGCCTGAAAAATTATGAATTTAGCACAAGGCAAAAACCTGCAAGGAAGAGCTTCACATGTTCAAAGGTGAATAAAATAAAATTAAAATTATTTTGCCCAGTTCTTAAATCTAGCCCTCCCTCTGCTATCCCAATGAAGCTTCCTCAGCTACTCTCTCACATGTGCAGCAGGAATGACACTGAGACACACTGGAGCGTTATTAGTCTTTCTTTACTGTCTTGCTTTGTTGAGTTTTGTGAGCACAAGTCTCTTCAGATAACAATCAAGTTTGTGTGTATGGAGTGGTGCGAGGTTACAGTATCCAGTGTTCCTTGTTTAATAACAAAATAAGAAGGATCCTAGCAACACTTGGCTTTGTTTTGTTGCCTGCTTTAAAGAAAAACTGTGCTTCTTTATTTTTCTTGTTGGTTTTATGAATTGAAGTGATTTGGATGATATTTTTAATTGTTACTTGTCAGTTGCTAACTGAACAAACCTCCATTCTACAAATATATAATAGTGAGACTAACAACAAGGAACAAAGAATGCCTTCTGTTCCCAAACCCTAAATGCAGTATTCTGTTGCTCTGTGCAGCACACCTCTGTAGTTGAACTGCAATGCTGTGCAGCCTGAGCTGTGTCCTTATCTATGATATAACTCAGCCTCGACAAGCCAAGAGAGGAACAAGTAAAAAAAAATATATAGCTGTGATGATCATTACATGTCACCCGCTAAACCATCATGTGAGCTATTAAAAGAAATAGAGGAAATGATACTAGGGATGATATAATTTCAATGCAAAATCAAAATAAGCAGACTTTCAACTTTGCATTGCTGATACTTGTGTTCTACCTGTTACATGCTAAAGCATTCCCTTCTGCCCTTGCTGTACATTTTCTGGTATGCAGCAGTGAATTAAAACAACAGGGATGAGTTTATAGGACAGGAGGGAAATAAGTGGGAAGGATTAATGAAGGGCTAACAGAGAAGCAAAAGTGATCAAGGGTTATATGAAGGAGAAGATGGCGCACAATTAGAGAGTGTGGCTGGTAGAGGATCATCTGGAGGAGGAAAGGGATTAGAAAGCATATTGGCATGTTATAAATCAACCTAGCCTACACATCTGAATTCAAAATAGACCACCAAAGCAATAATGGATATGACTAAGGCAAGGGTCAACCAGTGACTGGATTTTTCCACTCCAGAGAAAGACGCTAAAAAAGCTTTCTTATACTTTTCTAACAAAATCTAATATCTTTCCCTCTTAAAAGTTCCTTGACTGCAACGTATTTGATTGGAACTCTAAGACATTCTTTTTCTCCCATGAATTCCCTCCTTCCAGAGTTTCACTTACTGGTATATACACATATGTGATATGACCCACCTTTTGGATGAAAAGCTTTGGCCAGTTCTGATTTTTGAATTTGAACTTACCTTATTTGTAGCTCTATTCACAATCACACTAACATAGTAACATAACATAGTAGATGACGGCAGAAAAAGACCTGCACGGTCCATCCAGTCTGCCCAACAAGACAAACATGTGTATACCTTACCTTGATTTGTACCTGCCTTATTCAGGGCACAAACCGTACAAGTCTGCCCAGCAGTACTTCCCGCCTCCCAACAACCAGTCCCGCCTCCCATCACCGGCTCTGGCACAGACCGTATAAGTCTGCCCTCCACTATCCTCGCCTCCCAACCACCAACCCCTCTTCCCCCCACCTGCTCCGCCACCCAATTTTGGCTAAGCTTCTGAGGATCCATTCCTTCTGCACAGGATTCCTTTATGCATATCCCACGCATGTTTGAATTCTGTTACCGTTTTCATCTCCACCACCTCCCGCGGGAGGGCATTCCAAGCATCCACCACCCTCTCTTCTCTGTGAAAAAATACTTCCTGACATCTTTCCTGAGGCTGCCCCCCTTCAACCTCATTTCATGTCCTCTCGTTCTACCGCCTTCCCATCTCCGGAAAAGATTTGTTTGCGGATTAATACCTTTCAAATATTTGAACGTCTGTATCATATCACCCCTGTTCCTCCTTTCCTCCAGGGTATACATGTTCAGGTCAGCAAGTCTCTCTTCATACGTCTTGGAACGCAAATCCCGAACCATTCTCGTAGCTTTTCTTTGCACCGCTTCCATTTTTTTAACATCCTTCGCAAGGTACGGCCTCCAAAACTGAACACAATACTCCAGGTGGGACCTCACCAACGACTTGTACAGGGGCATCAACACTTCCTTTCTTCTGCTGATCACACCTCTCTCTATACAGCCTAGCAACCTTCTCACTACGGCCACCGCCTTGTCACACTGTTTCGTCGCCTTCAGATCCTCGGATACTATCACCCCAAGATCCCTCTCCCCCTCAGTACCTATCAGACTCTCACCGCCTAACACATAAGTCTCTCTTGGGTTTCTACTCCCTATGCATTTCTTTGCATTGAATTTTAATTGCCAAACCATTCTTCTAGCTTCCTCAGATCCTTTTTCATGCTTTCCACTCCCTCCCGGGTGTCCACTCTGTTGCAAATCTTAGTATCATCCGCAAATAGGCAAACTTTACCTTCTAACCCTACGGCAATGTCACTCACAAATATATTGAACAGAATCGGCCCCAGCACCAATCCCTGAGGCACTCCACTACTCACCTTTCCCTCCTCCGAGCGAACTCCATTTACCACCACCCTCTGTCGTCTGTCCGTCAACCAGTTCCTAATCCAGTTCACCACTTCGGGACCTATCTTCAGCCCATCGAGTTTATTTAAGAGCCTCCAGTGGGGAACCGTGTCAAAAGCTTTGGTAAAATCTAAGTAGATTACGTCTATAGCATGTCGATGATTCAATTCTCCAGTTACCCAATCAAAGAATTCAATGAGATTCGTTTGGCACGATTTCCCTCTGGTAAAACCATGTTGTCTCGGATCTTGCAACTTATTGGCTTCCAGGAAATTCACTATCCTTTCCTTCAGCATCGCTTCCATTACTTTTCCAATAACCGAAGTGAGGCTTACCGGCCTGTAGTTTCCAGCTTCTTCCCTATCACCACTTTTGTGAAGAGGGACCACATCCGCCGTTCTCCAATCCCTCGGAACCTCTCCCGTCTCCAAGGATTTATTAAACAAATCTTTAAGAGGACCCGCCAGAACCTCTCTGCGCTCCCTCAATATTCTGGGGTGGATCCCGTCCGGTCCCATGGCTTTGCCCACCTTTAGCTTTCCAAGTTGTTGATACACACTCTCTTCCGTGAACGGTGCTCTATCTACTCCATTCTCAGGTGTACTTTTGCCAGTCCCTCGTGGTCCTTCTCCAGGATTTTCTTCAGTGAAAACAGAACAAAAGTATCTATTTAGCAAATTGGCTTTTTCTTCATCATTATCTACATAGCGTTTCGCTGTATCTTTTAGTCTCACAATTCCCTTTTTAGTCATTCTCCTTTCACTAATATAACTGAAGAAATTTTTGTCTCCCCTCCTTACATTTCTAGACATTTGTTCTTCCGCTTGCGCCTTCGCCAGACGTACCTCTCTCTTGGCTTCTTTCAGTTTCATCCGGTATTCCTCCCCGTGTTCTTCTTCTTGAGATTTTCTATATTTCTGGAACGCTAACTCTTTAGCCTTTATTTTCTCAGCCACTTGCTTGGAGAACCATATCAGTTTCCTTTTTCTCTTGCTTTGATTTACTCTCCTTACATAAAGGTCTGTGGCCCTATTTATTACTTCTTTCAGCCTGGACCACTGTCCTTCCACTTCTTGTACGTCCTCCCAGCCCATCAGCTCCTTCCTCAGGTATTCCCCCATTTTACTAAAGTCAGCATGCTTGAAATCCAGGACTTTGAGTTTAGAGTGGCCGCCCTCCACTTCAGCCGTCATATCAAACCAAACCGTTTGATGGTCACTGCTTCCCAGGTGTGCACCCACTCAAACATTTGACACACTATCCCCATTTGTGAGCACCAGATCCAGTGTCACTCCCTCCCTCGTGGGTTCTGTCACAATTTGTCTGAGCAGAGCACTTTGGAAAGCATCCACGATCTCTCTACTTCTTTCTGATTTTGCAGACGGAACCTTCCAATCTACATCTGACAGATTGAAATCTCCCATCA
Organism: Microcaecilia unicolor; assembly: GCF_901765095.1. Lineage (NCBI taxonomy): Eukaryota > Metazoa > Chordata > Amphibia > Gymnophiona > Siphonopidae > Microcaecilia > Microcaecilia unicolor. Next base: position 195,698,564 of record NC_044035.1, read on the forward strand.
ACAGAACCTCTTTTTTCTTTCCTAATTTTTGAATATCTGCGATCAGATCTTTATCTAGTTCCTCTAATTGTGTCAGGGGTCTGTAGACAACACCCACGTGGACAGAGGTTCTATCCTCTCTTTTTAAGGTGATCCATATTGCTTCTTCTTTTCTCCAGGTCCCTGTCATTTCAGTCGCCATGATATCATTCTTTACATACAGAGCTACTCCTCCACCTTTACGACCCTCTCTATCCTTCCTAAATAGATTATAGCCTGGTATGTTTGCATCCCATTCATGGGAACCATTGAGCCACATCTCCGTGATTGCAACAACATCTAAGTCTGCCTCCAACATCAGGGCTTGAAGGTCATGAACTTTATTGCTTAGACTACGAGCATTTGTGGCCATCGCTTTCCATCTATATTTCCTGGTACTGTATGTGTTTCAACATTTGTGATTTGGGGGTGTCTTTTCACTTTGGGTACCTTCGTATCTTTTTGTTCCAACTTTATTGCTTTTTCCTCTGCCTCAGTTTTATTTTTAGGAGCATCACAGTGCTGTAATGTTTTATCTTCAGGAGCATCACAGTGCTGTAATGGAGCAAAAGAATTCTTTAGTGGCAACACTTCTACGGGTGGATGCTTCTGTGTCACCTGACGAAGTCTGCCTGAGCCTACTGTGATCCATCTGTTCTTATGTGGTTTTATTCTTTGAGGCAGTGGTAAGTTATTATTTTGTGCAGTCCTAGAATCTGCTTTAATTGCATCCAATTCTTGCATTACTTTACTGAGCTCTTGTTTTAAGCTGGATAGCTGAAGACAGATAGGACAAGCTTTAAGTCTCCAGATGATTGGCCTTGAAACAAAAGTCTCAATGTGTCAGCTAAATGCTGTTTTCAAGGCAATTCTCTAGATGGGATCAGAAATGGTATAGTCTGATCAAAGAATTTTCAATTGATTTAACTTTCAAAATTGCCCTAGAATATAACTTTCCTTTTTGTAATATAAATCTAAATATTCCCAATAATTATATCAGTTTCAGCAATGTAAAATGCAACTTTAGAGCCTCAATGCAATGCAGTTTAAACAGCCTCTCCTCTCTATCAGAGCTTGGCAGGAAGAGAAAGAAAGAAAATAAGAGGTTTCACAGGGCAAATTAATTAATTAAGCAATAAGCATTAAATTAAAGAGAATATCAGGTATCTCACCTATAGCCAGAAAGTTGAGATGTTTGGAATTTAAAAGGTCAGAATTTACTTTACTTTTGCAGGAGTTTGGTTCAAGTCAGCACCTGAGGAAAGTTACAAACAAATACAAACACTATAAGTACTATAATGCACTGAAATTAGGGATGTGCTCTGTTCTTCCTCCTGGTGACTTGCGAACATAGGACTGCTTGGCCCCGCTCACCCGGATGTGATCATGATATATGAGTCTTCACTGTTTAAAAACAAATCTTCTATTGCGGTGCACGTCGCAAGGTGTGTGCATAATGAGCAGATAGTGCTCCTTGGTGCACTTCGTCATGCACAACTGAGGGTGCCTTTTTATATTTTCATACTACTTTATCTTATATTTTATATTTTCATACTACTTTATGTTATGCTGACTCTTAGTGTGGTCATAAGATACAGACAACAACTAGTGAAAAGGTCAAAAGGAAAGCTTTATTTCTTGTTCAAAAGGGAAAAAGGCATGTATCTCCACAGGTTCTGCACTCTCATTAAAGCCTCTCAAATACAGTCCTTGAACTCTGGATGGATACAGGAATTACCTCCAACCTTATTGCAGTGATGTATACAAGTGCATGAAATTATGTATATGCAGAGACTTTCTCAATGTGGCAAGTTTGTGATATAAAAATATTTTTTGAACCTCTGGGATCCTTACTTGAGTACCTTATTGATGCGCGTTTGATCATCAGTATTAACTGATTTGGAGATATAACCTTTGGACATTCTTTTAAGGATGCTCAGACAGAAACGAGTAGAATTAGAATTTATTATTTCTAATCTACCATTTCCCAGGTCGGAGTACAATGCAACATACATAAACACAAAAAGGGTGGGGGAATATGTTACACCCCAGGTGGGAGTGGGGGGTTAATAGGGTGAGGAAAGGGGGGAGATCTTTTTGTTCTCTTTCCCTTTGAGGAAAGAGAAGGGATGATGGGAGAATACACTGTTAAAAAATATATTAAGTCTGCTCTAAATTGTATACCTTAGTGATTCTTGATATAAGGTGTAATTTTTTAATGTTATGTTTGTCTTTCTAATGTGCCTTTGAGAGGCTTAATAAAGAAAGATATTTTCCATAAATGTACTACTTAGTAGCTTCATTGCATGCCTCTGAATCCTTACATTTTTGGAAAGAGTAAACAAACAATTCATGTCTACCTGTTCCACTCCACTTAGTTTTTTTAAATAGACTTCTATAATATCTACTGTACCTTCAGCAGTCTTTTCTCCAAGCTAAAGAGCCCAAGCCTCTTTAACCTTTCCTAATAGGGAATTCATCCTGTCCCATTTATCATTTTTGTTACCCTTCTCTGTACGTTTTCTAATTCTGTTATATCTTTTTTGAGATGTGCTGACCAAAATTGCATACAATATTCAAGGTGCGGTGTACTGCTATGGATTTACAGCCTGTCTCACTGACACAGACTACTCAATAATTACTGTGGATTCTTTTGGATTCATATTAGGTAAATGAGACCTTTATTAGAGGTTCTAAAATCTACAATGATTAAGATATAAATCATCTAACTAAAAGAAAGCTATAAGACAGATCTACTATAATAAAACTCACCCTCAACGTTCTGAAGACAACGTTCTGAAGTCACTCAGACACTCACTGAAGGGTTCATGGATTCATGGTGGTGAAGCCACAACACTGACCATGTCTCTCTGCCCCGCCCTCACATGACGGACCAATCAGAAAAAACACCCTCAACATTCTGAAACACAAAGGACCATCACAACACCGTTTCCAGGCAACACTAGGCAACGTAAGACAGACCAATCAGAGGAAACTAAGTGACAATAAGGGAGGAGCATTCCCCAGCAGAATGGCTCATTATCTGTGCAGCACGGAGAGCACAGAACCACCGCTGGAATGAGAGAAGAATATTCCTGCTGTGGGTATGTGCAAAAATAGACTGGGGGAGGGGGGGAGAAATTTTTAAATGCCTAATGCCAGTACTGAAGAGTGCCAGAGGGCCTATAGCACAGACTATATTTGGGATCGCTTGACATGGAGTCAGAGGAGCCGGAAAACAACGTGCCCATCACCATCTGGGACGTGGGCGAACAGGACAAGCTGCGGCCCAGCTGGAAGGATTACCCGCGACCCAGCCAGCAGCAAACAGCGACCAAGGAAGGGGGAGGAGTACTCCTTCCCTGCCTAGGAAGTGCTGGAGACTGGCTGCCAAACTAACGAAACAACCGCACACCGACGCACCACCTCCATCATTCGAAAGGCATCCACTCTTTCTTCAACAGAAATGCAAACTAATAATACAAAACAAACAAAGAATACATGGTTTCTCAGGCGGCTGCAGGTAACTCCCCACCCCCTTCCTCTTCCCCTTTTGCCGAAGCGGCCAAGGACGTGCCCAACCATCCCCAGCCTCAGGCAAGCTGTCTCCCACCTCGGGGATTCCCCGAGCACCCGGAAAAAGATGGCGCTGATTCCTGCAGCGCATAAATGTTCCAGCATTCCCCTGCAGCCGGCCTGAAATGGACCAAACATACCGTATCACCCCCGATGGCCCGAGCCCGTGCTCTTCTCCCTTCCGCCAACTTAAAACAACCATCCCCGTCCTCAGGCAAGCCGTCACCCACCTCCAGGATGCCCAGAACCCCAGCCCAATGGAAAAAGATGGCGCTGCTTCCAACAGCACATTTCTCTTCCAGCATTCCCCTGCAGCAGCCCTGAAACGGCCAAAAAATACCGACAGACAAAGAATGTGCTCCTCTACCTTCCGCCCATCTAAAACAACACTGCTGCCTCAGCACAACACAAAAAAAAAACATGGAAAAAAACAACAACACTCAACAAAGGCTGACCCCCCTACATTTACATTTCACCAACAGAAAGACCCCCCCTCCACAAACCTCCTTGACAGACAAAACCACACACACACAATACAACAGAAACACACCCTCAAAGCCACACACCAATCCAACCCACTTTGCCAGCACAGCACAGCACATCCCCCAACCCCCAAGCAAAAAACAAAACAAAACAAAAAAAGACACACATCAACAACCTGCATACACACCGCACCCTCACACACTCACACACACACACACACACAAAATAATTCTGTGACACATACACACACACACACACAAAAAAAACCACATGCTAGCGCCCGTTTCATTGGTTTCGGAAACGGGCCTTTTTTTACTAGTATATACATATTATACATACAACATCACTGGTCAGGAATTTCAGGCCCTTATCTCATCAGCTGGGAGGCCCGTTGCAGCGAAAGCCCGAAGTCTCCTTATGACCAGGAACAAGTCTTTTCTGCATGATGCGTCCACCCACAGATGAGGCTCAAAGCTCTGCTGCAACAAGCCCCCCTTTTTATTAAGCTAAAGCTTTTTTTTCAGAGCCAAGGAAAATTACAGAATTCTCGAGAATAGATAAACAAGCCATACTGTGGGAATGTGGTCACATGTTTCCAAGTCCAGGTGGCTAGTCTGAACTTCGAAAACAAGCGCCATCCTCCTCTTCACATACCAAACTAATTAGAGCTGTGTCTTATCTTCTGAATTCCAACTTATTTTCACACAATCAAAGTTAATCATTTTTAAACAAAATTGCTTCTAATCAACAATACAGACCCCAAGTGCACTTGTTAGTCAAGGCAGATAGAGTTGAAAAGCAATCTCTAAAATCCTTTTTATTACATTTGGTCCTTTGCTTTTAAATTCTATCTAATAATTCTTTTTAAAAAAATTTTTTATTTAATATTTCATTTTCTAGTCAAGTAAACACATGTACAGAAAGGTATTAATATTCTTCATACTTTGAATTTAATTATGTTATAAAAAGAAAAAACAAAAATAAGAATATATACACTCAAGTCCTCATTTTAGATCCAAAACTAACATAAGTGGAATAATTTTTATATTACTCACAACTTTACTTTATAAGCAATAATTGACCTGTATTTAATCTACATGTCACATTTATCTTAAGAGCTCAAAAAAAACAATAATAATATTGTCTTACTCCATAGATCTTTTAGTTACTAGAAATTCTGTTAAGTGAGCTGGTTCAAAGAAAATATATTTAGCTGATTTGTACCGTATTACATATTTACATGGATATCTGAGAAAGAAGGTTGCCCCAATCTGAAGAACGCCCGGTTTTAACAATAAAAATTGCAGACGCTGTTTCTGCGTTGTCGCGTGCTCGAGGACCTTGGCATACTGTCAGGTTTCCTCCCCGGGACACTAGGTTTGTGAGTCCGTGGGCCACTACCGTGGAGCGGCAGTGGCAGGCAAGATCACCTCCAAGGTAGAGATAAGACAAAACTGGACCGGAACCCCAGACTGGAGTTCTACACAGGAATACACGGAACTGGAACGCACCGGACGGGTGCACACTGGGGTGGAGCCCGCTGGACTTGAACACACTGGAGGGCCCCACTGGACTGGAACATACAGGAGTAAAACCCGCTGGACTGGAACACACTGGAGCGGAACCCACAGGACCGGAACCCGCTGGACTGGAACACACTGGACCTAGGCTTCACCTACGCTTGACCACCTTTCCCCGAGGGTTGAGCCCTCAGGTTCGGGCGGCCGGCAGGGCTTACAGGAAAAACCGGAACTGGAACTTGCAAGCAGGAACAGCAGGCATGAGGATCCAGGAGTGCCCCCTGGCACTTCGGCGAAGGCAAGGCAGCCAGGCAGGGAATGTCCGGGTTCTGACAGTCGGCAGGTTAGACACAAGGACTAGTAGACTGTACCCAAGCTAATAGGAAAGCTATGCCCAGGCAAACCAGTCATACACAAGACACATACACTAGGTAACTCAGGAGACTAGTAAAGCTATACACCAGCTAACAACAAAGCTGTGCCCAAGCTAACAAGTCATACACTGGAAACAAACACAGAGAACTAGCAAAGCTATACACAGGCTAACAAGCCACACGGTGCCTAAGCTGGCTAGTCTAACACTAGGAACAAACACAGAGAACTAGCAAAGCTATATACAGGCTAACAAGCCACACGGTGCCTAAGCTATCTAGTCCAACATAGAAACTCACACAGAGCAAACACTGAAACAGTGTACAGAGCACTCTATACACCAGGGCCCTAGATGAAATGCAAAGGCCAGGGCTGTAGTCTCTAAGTGATTAATAAAGCCCTTCCACACCAGAGGCACAGCTGCAGCAATCACCTTGCATCCAAACAGAGGCTTGACACACAGAGAAGTCAGCCCAGCGGGAGCCATCTTGGATACTGGCATAGAGGAGTCGGCGGCAGCCATCTTGGAAAAGGCATAGCCCACACAGGTGAGGTTCAGTAGGGCAATCCGCACACAGAGCCAGAGAGAAACTAAGACAGAGACAGACACAGAGACAAGCAGAAGCCAGCACAGCCACTGACTCCCAGAAACAGGGTAAGTCTGAGGGTGGTCACAGCCACAGACGTAACATGCGTCTCTTTTGCCACGTCTGGGAAAATGCTAATTTTATGTCCCAGAAAGTCTTTGTCCTTATGTTTGAAAAACATTTTCATAATCCAAATTTTATGTATAGGTAAAGCCAAAGTTGCAATTAACATTGATGGGGAAGCCATACTAAGTTCTGAGGACTCCAAAATTGCTGACAAATCTAAAGATTGCTCTACTTGTTCCACATTCATTTGAGCTACTTGTGGCTTAGTTGGTAAATAGTAGACCTGTGAGAAAGGAGGGATAACTTCATCAGAAGCCCCAAATATTTCTTTTATATATCTTTTAATCATTTCCCTAGGTGTTATTGAAAGAACCCTAGGGAAATTTAAAAATCTTAACTTGTTTGTTCTCAGGTTATTTTCCAGGGATTCAATTTTCCGTCTCATATTTGTCAAACTTTACATTGTCTTTTTCCGGAGTTTCCACTTTCTGCAGAATTTGTTTTACCTCAGTGTCTACTATATTCATTTTCTCTTCTGTTTTACCCATCCGTGTCTCTAATATTTGAATTTGAGGGCATAAAGCCTTTCCCAGATTTGTAATCAATGTCCATAGGGAATCAAGGGTCACCTCAGTTGGTTTTTCCTCCATAAAACAAGAAGAAATTGGTAGTGGTACCTTCTCAGTTAATGAATCATCTCTTGTGGGTAATTGATCTCCTGCAGCGATTCAGGGAGCCTGAATCTTTGTCGGCTTCCCTGCTCTCTGGTAGCTGTCTTTGAGGCCCCAGGCGTTCAATCTCTGTTGTCGCTTCTGGCAGAAGGGAGAGCGCCGCCAACACTGGAGAGCTGGGGCTGCGGGGGAGGAGCTCGCTGGTTGGGGCTCAATGAAACTTCCAGCACAGGTAAGGCTTCTGGATTTCCACTAATCCTCGGCATTACTGGTGTGCTGCCTTCCGACCCAATAGACATGGTTGTTCGTCGCAAGACGGGTCCGATTGAGCTAGCCGAAATAGCTGGAAGCCGGTAAGGGGTCCCCGCGGCTGCCTGCTTCCCTCTGCGCTTCGGCATTCGTATCGATCGAAAGTATGAGAAAACGCTGTGTGTTCAACACAGGTCTAATCCGCCATCTTGGATCAGATCCTCCTATCTAATAATTCCATACATAACAATTCCATACAGTCTGATAAACAAATATATATATATATATATATATATATATATATATATATATATATATAACACTAATTTCAACAAACATACTAAAATTAGTAGGAAGTATAATCCAAGGGCAAATTGTAATAATGCTGCCCACTAATAACTAACCAAAATTCAGTATTACAAATAATACACACTGCTTAGTTACATTAAACTACACAATTTTCCCATAACAAAAGAGGTTAGTGCACTTGGCAGTATCTGAAATTATTAATCAGGTTGTAGAAGGAACCCACCGGTGAAATTCACCTCCACAAGTGTTCAGAGTTAGTCATCTTGAGCCTTATTCCTTTGTATAAGGGCAAATAAATATTACAACGTGCAAGTAGTAAATTATGCTATATTAATTTCTACTTGTAAACTGAGTATAATAAACTATCTGAGTATAATAAAAAAAAAACTTTATCATATTGCAAAGTAATAAGCTGATTAATGTCAGTTCTAATACATTTTACTTAGGCTAAAGTTTCAGCATCAATAGCATTTATTATCTCTACACTTGTACCAAAAGCTCTTAACAGTGTATCATACCAAGTTCATTTTACTCTATAATTAGGGCAATTAAGGGTACTACAGTATATACACAGCTCTTCATAGGTGTAGCATTCACACAGGAAGAATATAAACATGAGCTAATAACACATTGATGGTGTCAACAATGTCCGTATTTTGGGGTCAACGATGCAGTATTATCTGTCTCTGACTTGTGCAAGTCATATTAAACTCATTCATGTTGCAGGACTTCTTTCCATATTTGAGTGTTGTTGACAGTTGCCACAGGACACATCTAGTTAGCTGAACATGTGTAATTATCTTGTTGTCAGATTTCACTATGATTCCTCCATCTCCCAATCAGCTTGCCCTGACTCTCGGCTGTGAGTCATAAATGTCCACCGGGGGTAATAGCCATACCCAAAGACACCATAAGAGGAAGGATTACACTGATTCTTACAAGGATCTATGAATAAAGCATATAAACAGATCAGTTATTCTCTAAGATAACACTTATTTGCTGGGTTATAAGTCCATTCTTCTTGCCCAGATCGAAGGATCAGGACAGGGTTATATTGTGACTTAAGGCACATTGTTATACTAATTAGCCTTCAAAATGGGAACCATTATCAGTTCTAAAGTTTTAATAGTGTTGCCTGCAGGGATGTGCAGTTAACATATCTAGAATAATTATCTGCTGCTGTGCAAACATATTTACATCCTTGCAAATTGGGTAAAGGTCCTATATAATCCATCTACCAAATTTGTTCAGGTAATTTCCTCCTTTATAATTACCCCTTAGACATGTGGGGAACAGATCGCCTAGTCTGGTATTAACAGACCAGACGTTCAACAATAACAGTTTTAATAACATCCATAATTAAACTAATACCACGATCTGTTGCCCACCTGTAAGTGGTCTTTCTTCCCAGATGTTCAGATTTTTGGTGCGCCCATTTCGCCAAACCTGAGCAATTATCTGGCTCTTCCACAGTTTTCCACCTCGACAGGTGTGATTTTACTTTATTCAACAGCCACTGCGCTGTAGAGACGTTCTAGAGTATCACCCTTGCAATGAGCATCTACATAAAAAACAATAACATTAGTATTCTGTACATAATTCCAAATATCTTGCCACAATTCTGTGCCCCACAAATCTTTGGTATTAATTTTCCAGTTTTTTTATACCAAGTAGGTAGCCACATGGCTAATCCACTTGCCACAGACCATGTATGACATGGCCCTAAATTCTCAGTTTTCAAAGTCATATAGGCAGCATATAATTCTGCATATTGACTACTTCCTCCTTTTCCACTACATTCTAATGAACGTTCTATTTTTGGATTGTAGGCTATCACTTTCCACATTCTCTTTCCTCCAGCATGCTTAGCAGAACCGTCTGTAAGCCATGCATGTTGCTGCTCCTCATTAGTTAATTGATCATAGGCTTTTCCCCAACTGACTGGGCTCTCCACCCGTTCCATGGGTTCTAGCCCAGATTGTCCTGTTTCTTGAAGGGCTGCCAGCTTTTCATGCAGTGAGGGAATTCCCCCAATCCCTGATTTTGTTCTTTCCTGAATATACCACTTCCATTTAATTATGCTAGCTTCTTGTGCATGCCCTATCCAATGAATTTTTGGGGAGCTGTGTATCCATTGCATCATTGGTATTTCAGATCTCAGGACAGCAACATGTCCTATAGTTAACTGCTCGGTATCCACCAGAGCCCAATAACATGCTAATAGCTGTTTCTCAAAAGGAGTATTTTTTCTTTTCTCAAAAGAATTATCTCTTCTTTTCTAGTTCTAAAAAAAACCTACGGCTCTAAAATCCCAGTGTTACCCAATTCCTTTTTTTTTTTTGCCAAAAGCTCTAATTAGCATAATTTTTATTCACTGAGACACTAATTCTACTTCTAGTTGCACTGGCCACAGATCCAAAGCAATCTGTGTTGTCTGCTCAAAAGCCTGTTTTAACAAAAAAACAAAACAAAAAAAAAAAAACACTGTTGCTCTTTCCCCTTCACTCAAGGTCATATTTTTATTCCCCTAATATGCACTGCTTGCAAAAGCTGAGTAATTAACAAATTCCAATGCCTAAAAGTTTCACTGCCTGAAATGGTCCTTGTATCTTATTAAGATGTATCTCCCATCCCTTTTCATTTATATGTGCAATTAATAACTCTAAATGAGTCTAAACATAATTTTAAATCATGATATAAATGTACTTTCATTTTGTTAATTTTCCTTTCTTCGTTCCTTATATTTATACTGCGTCACTCTTAGAGTGGCACACTCAGTTATCATTTTAACTGCATAAATCATACATCATTCCAACTGTGCCACTCTTACAGCGGCACGCAGTTATCATTTAGTAAAGTATTCTGGCAAGCATCTCATTTTAATTGTAAATCACACACTTATTCCAATTTTGTACTTTTCCTATGCTGTTTATCCCAGCTCTAATAGGTTTTCAGATAAGCAATACTGTTACATAGTAACATAGTAAATGGCGGCAGATAAAGACCAGTACGGTCCATCCAGTCTGCCCAACAGGATAAACTCATTTTACATAGTATGTGATACCATTCCTACTCCCTTTCTGTTTTAACATTTTGCCTGCAGCAAACCACAGCAAAAGGCAATGATTCCTTTAAACCGGAATCCTATTCCTCCCATTATGACCACTCAGTGGCTATAATAACATATAGTACCTCATTGCAGCCTTGGAATTCAACTCTCCTCTGCATTCCTCTTAAAAAGGTGTCATTCTTTGTACGAATCCCACACGCTCGTCGCCAAAAATGTACTGCTATGGATTTACAGCCTATCTCAGTGACACAGACTACTCAATAATTACTGTGGATTCTTTTGGATTCATATTAGGTAAATGAGACTTTTATCAGAGGTTCTAAAATCTACAATGATTAAGATATAAATAGCGGAATTCAAGCTTGCGTGGGATAAACATAAAGGAATCCTGTGCAGAAGGAATGGATCCTCAGAAGCTTAGCCAAGATTGGGAGGCGGGGCTGGTGTTTGGGTGGTGGGGCTAGTTCTGGGCAAGACTTCTACGGTCTGTGTCCTGAAAATGGCAGATACAAATCAAGGTAAGGTATACACAAGAAGTAGCACATATGAATTTATCTTGTTGGGCAGACTAGATGGACCGTGCAGGTCTTTTTCTGCCGTCAACTACTATGTTACCAGCAGGCTCATTTTCAAAGCACTTAGCCTCCCAAAGTTCCATAGAAACCTATGGAACTTAGCCTCCCAAAGTGCTTTGAAAATATGCCTCTATGTATCTAACTAAAAGAAAGCTATAAGACAGATATATACAGCAGTCAGTGCAACTATTGCACAAGGATTCGTTCAGCAGACAGGCACAAGACAAGCCTGTTGGCACTAGCCAGAAAGATAAGTGCCTTTTTTGTATTCAAGTACATTCAATTGATTGCTTAGCCTGAAGTATGAAGCTTAACTACAGATGGTAGATCATCTGAAGTTTAAAGCTCAGCTATAGTTGGAGATCATTTAAAGTTGAACCATTGATGTAGGATTGGCCACGACTTTATTTCCTTGGCCAACACTCCATTTCAGAAGATTTTTTTACGTTCCGATGATGAAGAGAGGATCCTTCAGATCCGTTTTAGCTCTGTAGATATATCATATCTGTGAGCTCTTTGAGGCCATTTTTTCCTTCTGTAAATATCAATCCAGACAGCTTTTCGTCCCATTTCATTACTTGGGAACATTTCAGATATATTCTAGCGATTTGTTGTTCCCTATTCCCCCTATTATCTGTTTAGTGCAGAATTAACACAGGAGCACATTAACTTTCTGCAGGCACTGTGCACTATTGGGAACATTAGTGCATGACCTTCAAATAAACAAAAAGGTAAAGCTCTCCAAAGTGCTGCATTAAATATGGTCTTAAAACTCAGTTAAGTTCGGGACTTCCGGTGACGTCAGCAACCTCGATGGCAGCCTGAACTCATCGCTCCGGCTCAGCCCCGCTAAAATCGCTACTTTTTCGCTATATAACCGACGGACTTTATCGCAAAACGAAGGCAGGACAAATATACAAGTGGTAGTTACAGAAAAGAAATGTCACAGAAATCGAAAATCGCGGATGCCAAAGCAGGAGTATGAGGCAGCCTCCGTAATGCTAAAACTGCTAGCAGCCATGCTTCATCTCGGGAGGAGGAGGCCTCAGATTTTGATTCGGCTCATTCTGACGAAGATACTGGCAACAATAAGGATTCACAGTTCACCAAAGTGCTTTGAGAACTCCGTAAAGATTTAGCTCGCATGAAATCAGACATTGTGGAACGCATTGAAAATGTGCGAGGTGAGATCAAGGAAATTGGTAATCGAGTGGAGGATCTTGAAGGCCGGGTGGACAAACACTTGGATCTGATGAACCAAATGAAAGAGAAGGAGATGGATTTTGCTAACCAAATGGAGGAATTACAATACAAACTTGATGACATCGAGAACAGAGGGAGATGAAATAATATACGGTTTCGGGGCATTCCAGAGGCTGGAGATCAAGAAGATGTTCCCAAACTAATACATGAACTGTGTAAGCATATTTTGAAGGGAAATCCAGACCAACAGGTCCCGGAAATTGAACGAGCCCATAGAGCGCTAGGCAAGTCGCTCCCTAATAAACCCAGAGACATTGTGGTCCGCTTCTGGAAATACTCAGAGAAAGAACACCTATATGGCCTGGCTAGGCAACAAAAGGACTTGTGCTTTCAAGATACACCTATTTCGGTATTCCAAGACTTATCAGCCTATACTTTACAACAAAGACGAAATATGAAACCGATACTGGAGGTATTGGGGCGACATAACATAAATTACCGATGGGCTTTTCCCTTTGCCGTATGCTTTACTATTGCTGGAAAGCTACACAAAGTTCGCTCCCCGGAGGTGGCACAGCAGATTCTACAAGCAGCGGGTGTGATGGGACCGACTACAGAACTACACTTGGAGACTACTGTTGACAAGAGAGACAAAGTGCGACAATGGCAACAAGTTTTTAATAAGGCAAAGAAACCACGGCTGACTGCGCACAACACCTGACTGTAATATTACTCCAAAGTAAGGTTGCTGAAAGAGTACGCGAAGGTTGACATTTTCTGCTTTATCTCCTTATGATCTACATTTACAGCGGAGATAAGTCTGTCGGGTATATGGAGGATGTCATGCGGGGTTGGGCGGAGGTGGTGTGGATGGGCTGTATAATGCGGGGGTTGATCTTGCTAGGAAGTGAGTGAGTGGACTCCTCCGGGGAATTCTATTTCCTGTGGAAGTTTGTTACTCTACTTATGAAGGGGATGGGGGAGGAAGGGAGGTGGGAGGCGAGGGGGGGATGGGTTAAGGGGAAATGGGAGGGAAGGGCATTACAGTGTTCGCAGGTGACATCTAGATATGTAAATGAATTTTCTTTTTCTTTTTGTTAAGTATACTCTATAGCAGTTACTTTAAAGATTATGACTCTCAATGTCAAAGGCCTAAATGCTCCTAGAAAGCGACAGCTGATTTGGCAAGAGATAAATAGACATAGACCCCAGGTGGTTATGTTGCAAGAAACCCATTTGAAAAGGGCACATGAATATTTGTTTAGACATGTTTATTACTCTAAGATTTATTTTGCCTCAGACATATCTGACAAGAAACAAAGAGGGGTAGCGATATTGTATAGTCTGACCTGCCTATACAAATCCATCAGGTGAAAAGAGACCCAAAGGGCAGATATCTTCTACTTAGGGGGACATTTGAAAATCAGGAGGTTACTTTGGGATCTATATATGGGCCAAATACTAATCAACCATCCTTCTTTCAATTACTTAAGAAACAAATACACACAGTGCTGGGAGGTCAGCTTATATTGGGTGGTGATTTCAATGCCACTCTTTGCCTCAAAGTGGATAAATCGGGACGCAACTCTGGTAGTGACAAAGTCTTAGCCAAACACTTTACTACTTTTATCAGGGATATGGGACCTTTCTCCAAGAGTCATGCACCCTATTGAGCGTGACTACTCTTTTTATTCTCCAGTACATTCTACATATTCACGGATTGATTACTTGTTGGTTGACAAGTTATTAGGAGATCAACTCACAAAAGCACTTATAAATAATATTACTGTGTCGGATCATGCTCCTTGTGTGATACAACTAGATTGGCAGACAGGAAAACAGCGAGTAGGGCACTGGACACTAAATAACGGACTGTTAAAACAGGAAGCAGTTTGTCAGGAATATGTAAAGGTCCTGAAGGAATACCTGTCTTTTAATTTAACCTCAGGGCCCTCGATTGCTATAGTGTGGGAAGCCCTTAAAGCGGTGTCCAGAGGTCACTTTATTAATGTTGCTGGAAAGCTTAAGAAACAGAGGTTGCAAGCCACTCTGCAGCTAAGAGAGAAAATTGAGATCCTAGAAAGTAAACATAAAGCCACAGGCTCTCTTAAGATATATAGAGCTCTACAAGCTGCCAGAATACAACTAGACGCCTTGCTAGCTCAAGACCTGGAATATATTAATGAAAAACTAAAGCTTCATACATATACCACCAGAAATAAGATCAGTAGGCAGTTAGCTATTAAATTGCGAAAACTAAGGGCAGATCGTAATATCTATCGTATTAAGGGACCCAAAGGAGAAGTGCTCCGAACATCTCCATAGATTAGAGCCCGTTTCAATGAATACTATGCTAAGCTTTATGCCGGAGATGGGGGTATACAGGAGGAGAGTATTCGGTCATATTTGCAAAAAATGGCTTTGCCAACCTTAACACAAGATCAACAACAAGTGCTAGATGCCCCTATTGACATGCACGAGGTACTAGCAGCTATAAAAACCTTGAAAACAGCCAAATCACCGGGATTGGACGGCTATACGGCTGAATTCTATAAAAAATTTGCCCCTTACTTGGCACCTGTTTTAACGGATGTGCTTAATGCAGTAGTGAAAGGCGATAATCTCCCGCCAACTATGAAAGAGGCATGGATTGCAGTGATACTGAAGCCTAAGAAGGAGATGACTGAGTGCTCTTCTTACCGCCCCATCTCTGTGCTCAGTGTGGATGTTCGCATCTTGGCAAAGGTATTAGCAAGTAGATTAACAGAAATTCTGCCGACCTTAATACATCCAGATCAGGTGGGTTTTGTCGCCAATAGACAGGCCTCAGACAATATTAGACGAACTCTGAATGCTATGTATATTGCCCGGCAGAGTAAAACACCGTATTGTCTATTGAGTGTGGACGCTGAAAAAGCATTCGATAGAGTGCATTGGCCATTTCTACACCAGGTTTTACAACAGTTTGGATTTGGTTCTAATTTTAGAGACTGGATTAAAGAACTATACATTCAGCCGAAAGCAGGGGTAAAGATTAATGGGCAGATATCCGCCTTCTTTGAGCTGAACAGAGGAACACGCCAGGGGTGTCCTCTATCGCCACTTTTATTTGCTTTAGTAATGGAACCACTGGCATGGGCTATTAGGAATCATCCAGGGATAAGGGGAGTGAAGGTGAAAGACTAGGAATCAAAGGTGGCATTGTTTGCAGATGATATCCTCTTAACCCTTACCTCGCCTTTAGATTCTATACCCTAGGTTATATGTGAATTGGAAACTTATGGGTGGGTGTTGGGATTTAAGATTAACTATGAGAAAACAGAAGCAATGGCGGGGGTATGACAGAGGAACACTATCAGCGCTGTAAGCAACTATATCCTTTGAGGTGGGTGACTAAAGGGTCTTAAATATTTGGGGGTTTTCCTTACTGCTAAATTACAGGACATTACTGAGGCTAACTATACACCGTTACTGAAAGACATTAGAGAGGATTTGGAGAGATGGGAGCCCCTTGGTTTGTCTTGGTTTGGGAGAATAGCCACAGTGAAAATGAATATATTACCGCGATTACTGTATCTTTTCCAGGCCCTGCCACTCCCTATTAGTGACCATGTGCTTCACTCCCTGCAGAAACGATTGCAGAAGTTCATCTGGAAAGGAGGCAAATCTAGAATCCACCCCTCCATAATGTATACAAACCGTAAGACCAAGGGTGGTCTAGGGATCCCTAGAGTGGATTTATATCATAGAGCGGCTCAGGTTAAATCCGCAGTGGAATGGTTTCAAGAAGTCCCTCACAAACTTTGGGTAAAGATGGAACAATATATACTACATAGCCCTTTGAAGTTAGGCCATTTACTCTGGTTGCCGCCTAAACATCGTTGTTTAGGGGAGGAGCCCAATCATTGAGTTCACTTTATCATGTTGGGATAAAATGGAACGCTTAAAACGAATAATTGCTCTCGGTTAATTTAGCATTCCCATTAGGCTGCACACGCTCAGTTTTCACTAGATGGAAAAAACAAGGGTTAGATCTCTGGGGACAGTTGATCAATAAAGATACTTTTATATCATTCCAGGAATTGGCAGATACATACAGGTTACCCTCAACAGATCAATATGCCTACACTCAATTGATTCATTTTTTGTCATCAGAAGGCAGATGTGCCTATTTAGTTGGTGACGTGACCTTTTTAGAAGAACTCTGTGTTCGGGAACAAGGGACACGTGGCCTTATTCCTTTGATTTATGGGCACTTGCGAGATAACCTATATGTTAGCACAGGGTGCTGTGGGAGAAAGAATTAGGGGTGAGTTACTCGGCAGAGGAGTGGCAGAGAATGGAGAGGCGTTCCGTACGCATATCTCCAGCTGTAAATGTCCAAGAAAACTTAACAAAAGTACTATACCATTGGTATCTAACCCCGGTAAGGTTAAATCATATGTTTGGAACAGCTTCCCCGACTTGTTGGCGTGAATGTGGCCAACGTGGTACATTAGGCCATATTTGGTGGACATGTTACAAAGTAAAAGCCTTCTGGAAAACTGTCCAGGCCCAGATTGGATACTGGGTGGGAGTTGAGATACCATATGACCCTGCTGTATTTTTGTTTCATAAAACTATCCTGGAGGTGAATGACTATGGACAAGTGTTAATCAAACATTGCTTATGTGTGGGCAGATTGCTTATTGCTCGCTCATGGAAGCAAAAAAATAGCCCGTCTGTAGTCCAATGGATGACCCTACTGCGGAACATTGCGGAGAGAGAAAGATTGATGGCAAAAGAGAGACACCAGTTGTCGAAATGGACTAAGATCTGGGAACCTTTGGATATACCGAAGACTTAATGAGCTATAGAGAAACATCTGATATGTTGAATCACTGTTGTTACCTTAGACACTGTAAGGGGAAGGGGGATTTGGAGGGGACTTTGACCAATAACGTGGAAATGTTTTGATGCAGATTGTTTAGGGGGAAGAAGGGTGAGAAAAATATGTAAAACAACAAGAATACTGAATGTTTTATTACTCAGTGGATGAGTATTGTAGAAACAAGGTCCAAGTTTTACAGTATATATTAGAGCCTGTGAGCTTACTGTTGTGCCTGTATTTACATTTTGTCTTACTTGTTCAATAAATATTCTTGTTTAAATAAAAAAAAACAAAACTCAGTTAAGTTCCAGATTTTATCACATTTTAGTAAAGGGCCCCTTGGTGTTGATATGATTTTTACATTTTACGTGCGTACAACATGCTGCGACGTCAGACTCCGAACTGGATTCAACGAATCAGCAGCATTACTTACAGCATGGCCACGGAGGAGTCGGAGGAAGACGAAATATGAAGACTGCAGGTCGGACCTCGGCTGGCGGGGGTTGGGGCCCCCTGCCAACAAAGGTATGCAGCGGGGGAGGGTTGACGGCAGGGGGTGTGGAGAATGGCGGTGGTGGAGGCGGCGGCGGGGGGGAGGGAGGCAGGCAAAAATGTGCCCCCCTCTCTGGCTCTGGCCCCCCCTACCGCCGGATTCCAGATACGCCCCTGGTTGAAACCCTCTCCTCAGTGTGTAGCAGCGGCTAAGAAAGCAAATAGAATGTTAGGTATTAATAGGAAAGGAATGGAAAACAAAAATGAGGCCATTATAATGCCTTTGTATCTCTCCATAGCGTGACCGCACCTCGAATACTGTGTGCAATTGTGGTCACCGCATCTAAAAAAGATATAGTGGAATTAGAAAAGGTACAGAGAAGGGTGAATATAAATAAAAGTAAATATCTATCTATCTATCTATCTATCTATCTATCTATCTATCTATATATATATATATATATATATATAGATATAGATATATATAGTATGCACATAATGAAGTTAATTAAAAATCCAAAATCAATAACAAAGAATGAAAATAAAAATTATAATAATTATAGTACAGAAAAAAATGAAAAAAATAAAAACAAAAATAGAAATAAATAAAAATAAAAGTAAAAATAAAAATAAAAAATGAAAATTGAAAATAGAAACCTATTGAACTTTGGAAGGCTAAGTGCTTTGAAAATATGCCTCATGTGTATTCTCCTGATAAATCTATTTCAATTTCTTTAGCGGTTATTTAACAATTACCAGCCTTTCACAGTGGCAATAATCTCACACTTGAAAGTAGTCTCACACTGTACAATAATCACTTTGATGGGCTATCTTCATTCTTTTGGGGATCCTCAGATATTAATGCTGCTCTCACCATACGAACATAATATTCAATGTTCATCCAACAAAATGGCTGAGGCGCAAATCCTCATAGATCAACCCAGTTATTTTCTAGAAGTTTTTGATTTTTGTTTTTTTAACATTTTTTAACTTTTTCATATAGTTTCTTATAATTTTTGAAAAGATATATCTTAACTAGACTTTAACTGCTTAGAGTAAACTTGAAAGCATCACTTATTTTTGGTAACGGCAACATTTAAACCACAGGAGAACCTCCGCCAACATGGCCAAGTTTTGATGTCTTCCTCAGGGAAGAGGTTCTCTAAGAAACAAAAAAACATTACAATCCTCGTATATTTCCCTCAAATATTTCCATCAAAAGTGATAATAAACCAAACTTCTTGTACAGCAGCGTTTACTTATAGCTACAAGATCTTACCACTCCTGCAAATGCATGTGAAAATGGCTGCGATTACCCGGCACATCTAACTGATTAAATAGTCCACAGCTGATCTCAGAACGTAAAATCTGATTGGAGCCCACAGGTTAACATCCTCCAATCAGATTAAGAACCACCAGTCCAACTCGGAATTAAGACCTGCAGGTTGCAACGTTTGCAGTTGGAAAATCCAATGTTATTCCTTAAGATTTAGAAGTTTATTCGCATTGCTTCCCTCCCACCCCATCTGCACGATCCAGGATTCACTAAAACCAAATGGGGTTCACACTTTCCAGAAGAAAACAACACCAACAAAAGGAAGAGGAAAAGAAGCCAACTTCAAGAGATCAGTCCAAACACCAGGATAAGATGCTCCAAACACAACTTTATTTGGACCCTACATGGTCCATGTTTTGGGTTTAAAAAGCCTTCATCAGGGGTCTACAAAATAACATATATATAGTAAATGAATTTAAAATCAAAACAGACAACATCAAAATATATATAAAAATATATATAAAAAACACAAATTCATTTTTAAATTAATTGATAAAATTAATTAATAAAATGTTTTTATTCAATAAAAATATATTATAGCAATTATAATAATTGTATTTATACATCATAGATTAAACACACAAACTTTATAGATAGTGAGAGATAAAAATAGATAAAAGCAAATAAAGAAACAAAGGAGAAAAGAGAAAAACCTCTGTAACATAACATACCTCAAAATTGGTACATCAATCCCTAATATAATATATTATATTTGTCAGCTTTAATGTTTGTTTGTATAAAACTATGAATAGAGCGTCCAGCAGAACAATGACATCAAAATGGAAAGGAAAATAATATATTAAAGTGATCCGTTAAGCTTACATAATATTCCCAGTTTATAGTGAACTATTATAAGAGATAAACCGTTCTGTTTTAATAATAGAAATACACTTACATTTCATAAGGATCAGATTATTTCATTAATTGGTCAAATTCAACCCATATTATGCACAGACCATGTATGCAACGTAAACATATATGAATCAATCACATTAATCTATAATATGAAATGGCAAATATATGAAAAATTAACTTACCAATTGATGAGTGCTGAATTTTATACAGACTGACGATGGAGCGCATAAACAAATATCTCTGTAAAAGAACATCAAAAACACACTCTCAATTAAAAAATAGAAAAAATAATATAAAATAGCCAAAAAAATAATAAAAAAATTAGTAGAAAAAAATGAAAAAAGATAAAAAGATGAAAAAAATGAAAAAAGGTAGAGAGGTACGTTAATCTAATCTAAACACAAAACCCATCAGAATGTGTGCAAACCAGTCATTCATATCATGGGATACTTGCCGAATTAAACTGAGCCTCATTATAAGGACCCAATACGGTAATAAAAAAAAGGTAATAAAAAGGATGTCTCCAAAACAAAAATTGAATGGATAAAAGTAACATAAACAAATATGTCAATAATCGAACTACATATAAATATATCCATAACAGTAAAAACACATGGGTGCTATCGATAGAAACCAGAGATGTACAGAGTATAGCGTGGGTGGTAAAATAGTAGGGAAACGTAGGTAGTAGAATTTAAGACTAATACTAAAAGAGCAAAGACGTCTATAAGAATGAGAGTCCATCTCAAAGAGGGCATACATAATGCTTTAAGTTAAAAATAATGCTTTAAGTTAAAAATAGTATCATTACGGGTGATCCAACACACTGTTATAACTAAGAGATGTGTGAAAATTAATTGAAGAAAGTTGCACACTGTAAAAACACCGAAAATAAAACATACCTTGATCAGGGGAGGTATACTATCTCATACCAATGGATTCAAAATGAAAAATGTTTGGCACCAAAAGATCTCCTTTTAAATAGAGTTAAACAAAAACGTGGACAAATCTGATAGGGTATACTTGGTCTCCAAAAACTTGATTGGCAAGTGTAATGACTAATAGGATTTGAATCGCCAACCATAGCTTTGTCTAAACGGTCTTTAAATCAATTAATTAGAAGGAGTACATATGAGTAACTCAAATCACTAAACAAACATTTCTAAACAATCATTGATTGTGAAGACTAATCAACGATTTGCCTACTCTAATAAAAATAAATTAGAAACATAAACTGCTAAACAGTTGATAAAATAGGAAATAATACTAACCGGCTGATATGTAAGGTAAACCCATTTTATAAATAAAAGGACATTTAAAATGTTGATTAAAAAACTATTCCGCTAAATTTATAATCCAATGATATGCCTTAAAAATGAGTTAAAAAGAATAGATAACTAAACACATGGTAACCTGGGAACTAATAATAGCCGGCTAACGTGTGGAGTATACCCATATTTATGACTAAAAGATAATTAAAACTGATTACGCTAAGTTTATTAGGCAATGTCCTTTAAAGGAAAATAGTAAAACCACCATGCATCCTGGCCTCGAAAAACGGGCCAAGCAACTTTAACAAAAAAATTATCTAACTCAAAGCATAATTATAGTTTAATATAATGACTATATTCTTTCGTTAAAATGTTTAGATATAACTCAAGAAATTGATGTTCAATTACTAAATGATGTATATGAAAACCAAAATGCATAAAAAATCAAAACTCATATGATGATTGATTGTCAAAAATGTTTTATATAATTCATATAAAAAATTTTATGAACTATATAAAAACTTTTAGTGAATATAAATAAAAGTAAATATCTATCTATCTATCTATCTATCTACTACTACTACTACTATTTAGCATTTCTATAGCGCTACAAGGCATACGCAGCGCTGCACAAACATAGAAGAAAGACAGTCCCTGCTCAAAGAGCTTACAATCTAATAGTCTCTCTCTCTCTCTCTCTCTCTCTCTCTCTCTCTCTCTATATATATATATATATATATATATAGTATGCACATAATGAAGTTAATTAAAAATCCAAAATCAATAACAAAGAATGAACATAAAAATTATAATAATTATAGTACAGAAAAAAATGAAAAAAATAAAAACAAAAATAGAAATAAACAAAAATAAAAGTAAAAATAAAAAATGAAAATTGAAAATAAAGATGACTGAAGACATCCAATAAAAGAAAAGAATCCAAAAGTATAAAAACTTGGAAACATATAATATAAATGATTATATTGATAAGTATAACATAAATGGCTATACTAACCATTGAGTCTATGAAGAAAGAGGAGATAAGACTAAAAGCAAAAACATCTACCAATTATGACACAAAATATGACAATAATAATAATAATATATTTGATTGTTGTTTATGCAAAAACATGAAAAATGAAAATAAAAAGTAAGAACAATAAAACAAAAACCAAAAAACAGATTGGCACTCATAGAATGTAAGTATTCAATTTCCTTATTTAGCCCTTTTGGAGTTACACAATTGGCTTGATATATTGCAGGTTGTTCTGCTCTCAACAGTATTTGATCGATATTTCCACCACGGACATTTTGTTTGATGAGCTGCAATACAAAAAATTTTAAATCATCAATATTATGTTTAGCATCGATCCAGTGTTCTACTAATGGGGCTGACTTGATCTGTCTCCTGATGCAGCTGCGATGTTCAATTATCCTTGTTTTTATTTTCCTTTTTGTTTTGCCAATATAGATCATATTGCAAGGACATAAAATCATGTACATAACGTTTTCAGAGTTACAGTCACTATCAAACTTTAATTTATATTTTCTACCTGTGGTAGGATGTACAAACAAATCTAACTTTCTTTCTTTCTGTTCCTGCCAAACTCTGATAGAGGGGAGGGGCATTTTTACATAGCTGCTACACTGCTATAATTATTGGCAATATCTAGATTTATTTAAAAGGAAAGTTATTAATATCTAGGGCAGTTTTAAAAAGTAAAATGAATGGGATGTAAACATACCAGGCTATAATCTTTTTAGGAAGGATAGAGAGGGACGTATAGGTGGAGGAGTAGCTCTGTATGTGAGAAATGATATCGCAGCAACTGAAATGACAGGGAACTGGGGAAAGGAAGAAGCGATATGGATCACCTTAAAAAGAGAGGATAGAACCTTCGTCCACGTGGGTGTTGTCTATAGACCCCCGACACAATTGGAAGAACTAGATAAAGATCTGATCGCTGATATTCAAAAGTTGGGGAAGAAAAGAGAGGTGCTGTTGTTGGGAGATTTTAATCTGCTGGATGTAGATTGGAAGGTTCCGTCTGCAAAATCGGAAAGAAGTAGAGAGATTGTGGATGCTTTCCAAAGTGCTCTGCTCAGACAAATGGTGAATGAACCCACGAGGGAGGGAGCCACGTTGGATCTGGTGCTCACAAATGGGGATAGTGTGTCAAATGTCTGAGTGGCTGCACACCTGGGAAACAGTGACCATCAAACGGTTTGTTTTGATGTAACGGCTCATGTGGATGGCGGCCACTCTAAACTCAAAGTCCTGGATTTCAAGCGAGCTGATTTTAACAAAATGGGAGAATACCTGAGGAAGGAGCTGATGGGCTGGGAGGACATACGAGAAGTGGAAGGACAGTGGTCCAGGCTAAAAGAAGTAATAAACAGGGCCACAGACCTTTATGTAAGGAGAGTAAATAAAAGCAAGAGAAAAAGGAAACCGATATGGTTCTCAAAGCAAGTGGCTGAGAAAATAAAGATTAAAGAGTTAGCGTTCCAGAAATATAGAAAATCTCAAGAGGAGGAACACGGGGAGGAATACCGGATGAAACTGAAAGAAGCCAAGACAGAGGTACGTCTGGCGAAGGCGCAAGCGGAAGAACAAATGGCTAGAAATGTAAGGAGGGGAGACAAAAACTTCTTCAGGTATATTAGTGACAGGAGAAAGACTATAAAGGGAATTGTGAGACTAAAAGACACAACAAAACGCTATGTAGAAAATGATGAAGAAAAAGCCAATTTGCTAAATAGATACTTTTGTTCTGTTTTCACTGAAGAAAACCCTGGGGAAGGACCGAGAGGGACTGGCAAAAGTACACCTGAGAATGAGGTGGATAGAGCGCCGTTCACAGAAGAGAGTGTGTATCAACAACTTGGAAAGCTAAAGGTGGACAAAGCCATGGGGAGCTCAGAGAGGTTCTGGCGGGTCCTCTTAAAGACTTGTTTAATAAATCCTTGGAGACGGGAGAGGTTCCGAGGGATTGGAGAACGGCGGAGGTGGTCCCTCTTCACAAAAGTGGGGGTAGGGAAGAAGCTGGAAACTACAGGCCGGTAAGCCTCACTTCGGTTATTGGAAAAGTAATGGAAGCCATGCTGAAGGAAAGGATAGTGAATTTCCTGGAAGCCAATAAGTTGCAAGATCCGAGACAACATGGTTTCACCAAAGGGAAATCGTGCCAAACGAATCTCATTGAATTCTTTGACTGGGTGACAGGAGAATTAAATCAAGGACGTGCTATGGACGTCATCTACTTAGATTTCAGCAAGGCTTTTGACACGGTTCCCCACAGGAGGCTCTTAAATAAACTAGACGGTCTGAAGATAGGACCCGAAGTGGTGAACTGGATTAGGAACTGGTTGAAGGACAGACGCCAGAGGGTGGTGGTGAATGGAGTTCGCTCGGAGGAGGGAAAGGTGAGTAGTGGAGTGCCTCAGGGATCGGTGCTGGGGCCGATTCTGTTCAATATATTTGTGAGTGACATTGCCGAAGGGTTACAAAGTAAAGTCTGCCTTTTTGCGAATGACACCAAGATTTCCGACAGAGTGGACACCCCGGAGGGAGTGGAAAACATGAAAAAAGATCTGAAGAAGCTAGAAGAATGGTCTAACGTTTGGCAATTAAAATTCAATGCAAAGAAATGCAAAGTGATGCACTTAGGGAGTAGAAATCCAAGGGAGACGTATGTGTTAGGCGGGGAGAGTCTGATAGGCACGGACGGGGAGAGGGATCTTGGGGTGATAGTATCTGAGGACCTGAAGGCGACGAAACAGTGCGACAAGGCGGTGGCCGTAGCTAGAAGATTGCTAGGCTGTATAGAGAGAGGAGTGACCAGCAGAAGAAAGGAGGTTTTAATGCCCCTGTATAAGACGTTGGTGAGGCCCCACCTGGAGTATTGTGTTCAGTTTTGGAGGCCGTATCTTGTGAAGGATGTTAAAAAAATGGAAGCGGTGCAAAGAAAAGCTACGAGGATGGTATGGGATTTACGTTCCAAGACGTATGAAGAGAGGCTTGCTGACCTGAACATGTACACCCTGGAGGAAAGGAGGAACAGGGGTGATATGATACAGGCATTCAAATATTTGAAAGGTATTAATCCGCAAACAAATCTTTTCCGGAGATGGGAAGGCGGTAGAACGAGAGGACATGAAATGAGATTGAAGGGGGGCAGACTCAGGAAAGATGTCAAGAAGTACTTTTTCACGGAGAGGGTGGTAGACGCTTGGAATGCCCTCCCGCGGGAGGTGGTGGAGATGAAAACGGTAACGGAGTTCAAACATGCGTGGGATATGCATGGAGGAATCCTGTGCAGAAGGAATGGATCCTCAGAAGCTTAGCTGAAATTGGGTGGCGGAGCAGGTGGGGGGAAAAGAGGGTGGTGGTTGGGAGGCGAGGATAGGGGAGGGCAGACTTATACGGTCTGTACCAGAGCCGGTGATGGGAGGCGGGACTGGTGGTTGGGAGGCGGGAAATACTGCTGGGCAGACTTCTATGGTCTGTGCCCTGAAAAGGACAGGTACAAATTCAAGGTAAGGTATACACATATGAGTTTGTCTTGGGTAGACTGGATGGACCATGCAGGTCTTTTTCTGCCGTCATCTACTATGTTACTATGTTATGTAACTGGAGTGAGTGGACACAAACTGTACAAGAGTTGCAAGGTCTGTGTCCACCAAAGATGTGAGTTGAATTGTCTCTAATCAGTGGAAGACACGATGGAACTAGATGATTTCTTAAATTTGGATTGCGTGAAAGTGCAAAAGTCGGAACAATCTTTTTAAAACATGAATGTATCTGGACAATATGCCAATGTTTTAAAATAATCTTCTTAAAATAATGACTCAAAGATGAAAATCTAAGGGCACAAACGAAATCTGGGCTTAACTTTGGTCTAACACCTGTGTCCAATAATTCCTCTCTTGTTCTAATGTTGGCCTTTTTGAAGCCTTCTGTAATACATTTATCAGGATAGCCACGTTGTTATTTATCAGGATAGCCATGTTGTTTGAATCTACTCTTCAAATCTCTAGACTGTTTGTGGTAATCATCTGTATTAGCACACATTCTCTTCAATCTTAAGAATTGGCAAAATAGTAAATTATCTTTTAACTAGTAAAAAAGGCCCGTTTCTGTTTGAAAAGAAACGGGCGCTAGCAATGTTTTTTTTTGTTTTTGTTTTTGGTAACTATAGAGTTGTTAGAAAAGTATTATAATGAGAAGGAATATTTGTTAAATTTGTAAATCATCTGTTGCTGTGTTGTTCCGTCATGTGAAGCAACTGTCTTCCCAGGTGCAGTATATGTTTGAGAGAGTGTTTGAGAGTGTCTGTGTGAGAGAGAGGAGTGAATGTGAGAGTGTGTGTGTGTTACAGTGAGATATTTTGTAAGGTCTGTGTTTGTAAGACATGAAACTTGTGTAAGTAAGATTAGATGACAACGTTGTTTTTTGTTAATCAAACAGGTTTAATGTTTTTTTTTACATTTTTAAAATGTCTTTATATACAATGTTTTTTGTGTAAACTTTTGTACAGTTTTTGAAAAGGTGTCCTTGTTCTGGTCCATTAATGACTTTCACAATTGCATCTGCAGATGTTTTAACTCTTGAGAATGCTACATATACAGTGGGGGAAATAAGTATTTGATCCCTTGCTGATTTTGTAAGTTTGCCCACTGACAAAGACATGAGCAGCCCATAATTGAAGGGTAGGTTATTGGTAACAGTGAGAGATAGCACATCACAAATTAAATCCGGAAAATCACATTGTGGAAAGTATATGAATTTATTTGCATTCTGCAGAGGGAAATAAGTATTTGATCCCCCACCAACCAGTAAGAGATCTGGCCCCTACAGACCAGGTAGATGCTCCAAATCAACTCGTTACCTGCATGACAGACAGCTGTCGGCAATGGTCACCTGTATGAAAGACACCTGTCCACAGACTCAGTGAATCAGTCAGACTCTAACCTCTACAAAATGGCCAAGAGCAAGGAGCTGTCTAAGGATGTCAGGGACAAGATCATACACCTGCACAAGGCTGGAATGGGCTACAAAACCATCAGTAAGACGCTGGGCGAGAAGGAGACAACTGTTGGTGCCATAGTAAGAAAATGGAAGAAGTACAAAATGACTGTCAATCGACAAAGATCTGGGGCTCCACGCAAAATCTCACCTCGTGGGGTATCCTTGATCATGAGGAAGGTTAGAAATCAGCCTACAACTACAAGGGGGGAACTTGTCAATGATCTCAAGGCAGCTGGGACCACTGTCACCACGAAAACCATTGGTAACACATTACGACATAACGGATTGCAATCCTGCAGTGCCCGCAAGGTCCCCCTGCTCCGGAAGGCACATGTGACGGCCCGTCTGAAGTTTGCCAGTGAACACCTGGATGATGCCGAGAGTGATTGGGAGAAGGTGCTGTGGTCAGATGAGACAAAAATTGAGCTCTTTGGCATGAACTCAACTCGCCGTGTTTGGAGGAAGAGAAATGCTGCCTATGACCCAAAGAACACCGTCCCCACTGTCAAGCATGGAGGTGGAAATGTTATGTTTTGGGGGTGTTTCTCTGCTAAGGGCACAGGACTACTTCACCGCATCAATGGGAGAATGGATGGGGCCATGTACCGTACAATTCTGAGTGACAACCTCCTTCCCTCCGCCAGGGCCTTAAAAATGGGTCGTGGCTGGGTCTTCCAGCACGACAATGACCCAAAACATACAGCCAAGGCAACAAAGGAGTGGCTCAGGAAGAAGCACATTAGGGTCATGGAGTGGCCTAGCCAGTCACCAGACCTTAATCCCATTGAAAACTTATGGAGGGAGCTGAAGCTGCGAGTTGCCAAGCGACAGCCCAGAACTCTTAATGATTTAGAGATGATCTGCAAAGAGGAGTGGACCAAAATTCCTCCTGACATGTGTGCAAACCTCATCATCAACTACAGAAGACGTCTGACCGCTGTGCTTGCCAACAAGGGTTTTGCCACCAAGTATTAGGTCTTGTTTGCCAGAGGGATTAAATACTTATTTCCCTCTGCAGAATGCAAATAAATTCATATACTTTCCACAATGTGATTTTCCGGATTTAATTTGTGATGTGCTATCTCTCACTGTTACCAATAACCTACCCTTCAATTATGGGCTGCTCATGTCTTTGTCAGTGGGCAAACTTACAAAATCAGCAAGGGATCAAATACTTATTTCCCCCACTGTAGTTGCCCATATAGTTGCCCAGGTTCTGGTAGATAAATTCCGACTTTGTCAAAAGTTTGTCCTTGTGCTTTGTTTATAGTCATGGCAAAAGCTAGTTTAACTGGAAACTGTTTTCTTAGTATTGTGAAAGGCAGGTCAGTGTTGGATGGTGCTAGTTGTATGCGTGGTATAAAGACAATTGTTCCTGCTGTTGATCCTGTGATTATTTGGCTAATTATTAGATTTTGTTTTCAAGTCTTTTACTATCAAGCGAGTCCTATTGCATAAACCTTGTTTTGTGTTTAAGTTTCGTAGCAGGATAATGATTGCTCCAATTTTTAACTGCAGTTTATGGGTAGGCATGCCACTTGGTGTTTGCTGATGTAGGAACTCTATAGGCAGTGCTTTTTTTGTGCCGGTACGCAACGGTACGGCGTACCAGCACCTTTTTTTTTTTGCTCCCCCGTCCCGTGAGTCCGAAGTCACGACGCACGCAGTGCCAGCCCCCATTTCCGGCCGCAGCTGCTTCTCCTGTTGAGCAGCAGTGGCCGCTACACAAAGAAAAAGATTTTTTTAAAAACTTCAAACCTGGCTGAAACGCGGCACCCCGGCACTGTAGACAGCCATTAGGCATTGGCTGTTGCCCCGCAGCCGCTCCTCCTCTTGCCTCTACGTCACTGCGCTCCTCTGGGGTCTTCCTCCAGGGGCAGTGACGTAGAGACAAGAGGAGGAGCGGCTGCGGGGCAACAGCCAATGCCTAATGGCTGTCTACAGTGCCGGGGTGCCGCGTTTCAGCCAGGTTTCAATTTTTTTTTAAATCTTCTTTTTCTTTGTGTAGCAGCCGCTACTGCTCAACAAGAGAAGCAGCAGCGGCCGGAAATAGGGGCTGGTGCCGCGTGCGTCGCGACTTCGCGCCATTCGCGGGAAACTTGGCAGGGAGAGGGAAACCAACAGAGGGAAGAATTGGGGAGAAAGAGAAAGAGGGAAACCAACAGAGGGAAGGATTGGGGAGAGAGAGAAAGAGGGAAACCAACAGAGGGAAGGATTGGGGAGAGAGAGAAAGAGGGAAACCAACAGAGGGAAGGATTGGGGAGAGAAAGAAAGAGGGAAACCAACAGAGGGAAGGATTGGGGAGAGAGAGAGAGAAAGAGGGAAAACAACAGAGGGAAGGATTGGGGAGAGAAAGAGAGAGGAAAAACAACAGACGGAAGGATTGGGGAGAGAGAGAAAGAGGGAAAACAACAGAGGGAAGGATTGGGGAGAGAGAGAGAGGGAAACCAACAGAGGGAAGGATTGGGGAGAGAGAGAAAGAGGGAACACAACAGAGGGAAGGATTGGGGAGAGAGAAAGAGGGAAAACAACAGAGGGAAGGATTGGGGAGAGAGAGAGAGAGGGAAAACAACAGCGGGAAGGATTGGGAAGAGAGAGGGGAAAACAGATGGAAGGATGGGGAGAGAGAGGGAAAAACAGATGGAAGGATTGGGGAGAGAGGGGGAAAACAGATGGAAGGATTGGGGAGAGAGGGGAAAAACAGATGAAAGGATGGGGAGAGAGAGGGAAAAACACAGATGGAAGGATTGGGGAGAGAGGGAAAAACAGATGAAAGGATGGGGAAAGAGAAAGGGAAAAACAGATGGAAGGATGGGGAAAGAGAGAGGGAAAACAGATGGAAGGATGGGGAGAGAGAGAAAGAGGGAAACCAACAGAGGGAAGGATTGGGGAGAGAGAGAAAGAGGGAAACCAACAGAGGGAAGGATTGGGGAGAGAGAGAAAGAGGGAAACCAACAGAGGGAAGGATTGGGGAGAGAGAGAAAGAGGGAAAAACAACAGACGGAAGGATTGGGGAGAGAGAGGGAAAACAACGGAGGGAAGGATTGGGGAGAGAGAGAAAGGGAAACCAACAGTGGGAAGGATTGGGGAGAGAGAGGGGAAAACAGATGGAAGGATGGGGAGAGAGGGAAAAACAGATGGAAGGATGGGGAGAGAGAGGGAAAAACAGATGGAAGGATTGGGGAGAGAGAGAAAGAGGGAAAACAACAGGGAGGGATTGGGGAGAGAGAGGGAAAAACAGATGGAAGGATTGGGGAGAGAGGGGAAAAACAGATGGAAGGATTGGGGAGAGAGGGGAAAAACAGTTGGAAGGATGGGGAGAGAGAGGGAAAAACACAGATGGAAGGATTGGGGAGAGAGGGAAAAACAGATGGAAGGATGGGGAAAGAGAGAGGGAAAACAGATGGAAGGATGGGGAAAGAGATGGGGAAAACAGATGGAAGGATGGGGAGAGAGAGAGAGGGAAAAACAGATGGAAGGATGGGGAGAGAGAGAGGGAAAACGGAAGGATAGGGAGAGAAAGAAGGAAGACGCTGGATGGAAGAATGCAGAAAGAAATAGGGGAGACACTGGAAGGATGGGGAGAGAAAGCAGAGCTGCTGGATGGAAAAGGGGAATAGAGAAAGACTGGAGAATAAGAGGAAGGGGCATGGGGAGAACAAGGGTGAGGAAAAGATGAAAAGCCACAGGTAGATGAAGGAAATTAAAGAATGGATAGTAAGAATGAATTAAATCTGGACAGAGAGAGAGCCTGAAAAATATTGAAGAAAGCAAAGAAAAAGGAGACAAAAATGACAAATGGCACAGAAGAGTTAAGCGAAAACAAAGGAAAGGAGAATCACAGACTGGGACCAATATGGAAAGAAAAACAGTCACCAGACAACAAAGGTAGAAAAAAATCATTTTATTTTCATTTTAATGTTTGTAATATGTCCAATTTGAGAATTTACATTGGCTGTCTTATTTTGCACTGGGTATACTGGAGCTGTAAGAGCTTACAGAGATTTTTTATAATGAAAAAAAATCATGTTATTTTTTTCTCCTATAGTACTGTAATATTTTCAATGATGTCTGTTTATATGCGCCATGGCTGGTATAGGGGGTGTGGTTAATATAGGTGTGGCTATCATAGGGGTGGAGCCATATGTGGTGACCCCGCCCATAATGAGTACCGGCACCTTTTTTTCTACAAAAAAAGCACTGTCTATAGGATATAATTGATGTTCTTCATTATTGGAATCTTGAATAGAGTCTGTACTTAAGTAAGTGATTGTTTTTCCGTCTAAAATATTTAGTACAGACTCATTTATGGTGTCTACTTGTGAATTCTTTGGGCAAAGAATTGCCTTTTTTGCAAAGTTTGCAACAGAATCTGGTGTAAGTTTATGTCCATAAATGGCATTAACTATATTGTCCTCACAAAGATGTTTTTGTGGTATTTCAATAACATCTTTGTAACCGTTTGGACATGGTAGCTTTCCTTATGCTAATGTAATAAGCCATCTGTTATATTCGGGGTCTACTGAGCGTACATTTTTTCTAGTTTAAGTATTTTAAAATTTTTCCAAAGTTTGTTAAATTTAATGCTTGCTTCAATAATGCTTGCAGGGTGCCCATGAGGTACTACTGGTAAAGTTTGTTGGAAGTCTCCACCAAGTAGTACTACTTTTCCCCCAAATGGTCTTTGGTTCTTCATTATTTCCTTCAGTAGTCTATCTACAGCATCGAGAGCCATACTGGGTGCCATTGTTGATTCATCCCAGATAATTATTTTTGCATCTCTAATGATGGAGGCATCATGGGATGTTAACCGCATAGTTGATGTTGATGTTTCCAGGAGAGGTACTGGTAATTTGAATTGTGAACGATACGTTCGTCCTCCTGGAAGTAAATTTGCTGCAATTCCTGTGGATGCAACAGGTAGTGCAATTCCTCCTTCCCCTCTTATCATGCTGATGATTGATTTGTATGTAAATGTTTTCCCACTTCCACCTGGACCATCAAGGAAGAAGCACGTGTGTGAATTATTGTTTGTGTTGCATGCCGAAAGTATTGTTTTAAATGCTTCTCTTTGTTCATTATTTAGTTTTTTTTTGCATTTCTTCTGCTTTTCTTTTTTCATATGCAGCATTGTGGGCAACGTGTTGATCTTCCAATTTGTGCGTGATGTTTGGTAACCCAAATTGTTGTAGGTGTTTTGCATGTGTAATGAGTACTGCTTGTATTTTATGAAGGCACACTTCTTCACATAGCAGGCAATCACCTTGACAGCCATGCTGTTGTTTAAGATCTTCTTCCATATAATTTTTGTATTTTGTATAAAGTTGGAAAGCATTTGTTATTTCTGCAAAAACACAAATGTATGCAAATAGCTCTCTAATTTGCTGAGGCATGTTGCTCGTGATTGCATCTTCTAATGTGTTGTCTTGAATGAGCCCTACTTTTTTAGCTGTTTCTTGAAAGGTTGTATAAATGACATTGTCCACAGTTTTTAGGTCTTGAAAGGACTGTGCACCTGGTTTGTGTAGAAGTATCATTCTTAAACAGTAACGTTCTGGCTCGTTTGCAAAATGTACTGTATACATTCTTCCAATGGTTTTGATATGTCCAACTTTTCTAGTTTTCCATTTCCTTTCTGTTTTATTGAAAGTATAGTATACAGGTATATCTGTATACAAAATGTGTTTTGCATTATTATCTTCTGCATTTAGTTTGAACCAGGCTGTTAAAGTTGTGTCCCTTGTTTTGGCTGTTTCTACTGCTGCTACAACTTTGTGTGGTTGGAAAACAATGTTCTGTTCATTTTCTAAGTGTACTTCTAATCTTTGTATGCTATGTGATTGATGATGCATTTCGAAGCTGGTTAATCGCCATGCAGCCTCTGGTGCACTAATATATCTTGAGTCTGTGAATGTTTTTATTTCATCATGTTGTACATTGTTGTGCTCTGTAATAAGTACATTTGCACAATCATGTCCTTTGTAGACATATTTAAAAAGGTATTTTACACTTTTTATAGATGCACATATTTCTACATTTATATGGCAGTTGTATTTTAAAAGTAAATAAGGGTTGTAAGGGACTACCCAACTGTTATTAATCAATTGTCCATGTAACACTGTACCAATCCCATTGTCCCATCGTCGATATTTGGGATATCCATCACAGTTTTCTATGGTTTCATCTTGGAATGCTTTTGGGAATTGTTTTTAGAACACTTACCATTTTGCATGCACGGTAAATGTACATTTTTTTGATTGCATGGGCCATGTATCATATGTATCATATGTTTGATAACTGTTGCATGCAGTCTTGGGCAGTTTTGTTCAGAAGGTATTTCTGCACATACTATTTTGTCAATTATTTCCTTTGTTTTAGGTTTGTTTTCCTCCTTGAGGGCATGGGGTAAACCTCTTTTTTGAAATTCAATGACATAAATGATAGCAAGAGGAACACCAAATATATGCTGTTTGCATATATCATGTACTAATTCTTTTAATTTTAAATGAAACACCCTTGCCACTAAGTCAGGTCTAAATTGTGGTGCCTCTCCTTTTTGTAGATTGTTATTAATTTCTTCCCATCTTGGGTTGCAGGTCATAGTGATAAACAGGTCTGGCTTGCCATATTTTCTAACTATAGCCATTGCATCTTGATAGTTTTGATGCATATTTCTAGGACTTCCAGCAAATGATGATGGCAAAATAAATGCCTGTCCTGGTGTATTTCCTCTGTTTGTAGCTTCACTTGCTAGGTGGTCCAGTAAGCCTGAGTATTTTTCAATTCTTAATTGTTTTTGATTGTTTCGAATATAATTTAGTCTGTTTGCCTCTGTTTTAATATATGCATCTACAAAGTATTGTTGTGTTAATTTACGTGCACTTAGGAAAGGGTTAAATTCGTCTCTAATTGCAAAACGGTACCCATAGTACTGCATTTGTGTTACTCGTATACTAGGTTTTTTTGATGTGTTGTTCAGGTTGCGTATAGATGTTGGTTGTTTGCATAAAGGAATATCTATCCCCCAACTCTGATCTCCATATGGGAATAATATTGGATATACCATAGGTTCCAGATTTGGATCTAAGACACTGATAATCTCATGTTTTTGTTCCTCGTTTTCCTTGTTTCTGCAATGTATGATTAGTTCTCTGTGTAATGGAGGTTCTCCATCTGTATTTTGGAAGATGAATGTGACTTCATTTGCTCTAGGAGCATTGTATCGTCTTTGATCATTTTTACGGTCTTTAACAATGACCATTGATACTGTTGTTGGTTCTATTTTTTGTTGTTTGGCTTCATATATGCACTCATTTTCCACTTCAAACAACATTTTACATGCATGTGCAAATGGATTTTCTTGTGCCATAATTTTACTTAATTGTTTCATTAATATATCATTTATTTTTTCATTTGTTGAGTTTTGTAGTCTTTGACTCGCTGCTTCTTCAGGATCTAGAATATATAACTGTGCAAATTGTCTTTTTTTGTCTTTTGAAGGATGTAGTGTTCCTGTTCTATGATAAATGTTTCCATGAATTCTGAAACAGTAAGGGCCATATCCTGGTGGTGCTGCAATGTTTGCTCCCATGGATGCGAAAGCTAAAGAACTGTTAATGGACCTAATGTTTTGTTTGAAATTGTTTGCATATTCATGTTCTCCACAAAGAATCTTTTCTATGATTTCATGTGTTCTAATTTTTGGTAGTTGAACTTTTCCTTTACTACAGCATTGTGTGAAAAGGTTGTCAGATGGTGTTTCATGTTTGAGAAATTTTGCTTTGCAAAATATACAGACTGTGTTTAGCTGTCCACAACTATAGTACTGAATGTCATTCTCGTTGACACAGTCTGTTATGGAATTCCTGTGGTCTGAGTTGTGCACTGTACTGTCATTGTGTTATTCCTTGTGTCATTGTTGTCTGCAGTTTGTGTTGTTGTCCTTTGTTTCTGTCTTTGTTGTAGTAAATGTGCTCTTCTCTTTTGATCTCTTATTGGTTGTAATCTATTTCTTTGTGTAGCAGCATGCCTAGTTTTGTGTGTTTCTCTTTCTTGGTCCGTCATTTCTGCAATTCGCTTTTTTTCTGTTTCTGTTTTTCTTTTCCTGTTACTCATTCTTTCCTCAGGAGTCATATGTTGTATCTTAGCTCTTTTCCTCGCAGTTGCTTTTTCACGTTCTTCTGCTTTTTCATGTTCAGTGCGTGCATTACGTCTTTTTTTCGGCTTCTGGTTTACGCCTCTTTTTTTCCAGTTGTGCTGTTTGTCGTTGACTATGTATCTGTTCATCATCAAGTTGTTTGTTTTTGTTGTTTGTCTGCTTTTTTTTCTTTGTTTCTCTCTATTATTTCTGTGTTGTTTCTTTTGAGTGTTTGTATATGTTCATCTGCCATATCATTGTTGAGTTTTTGTGGTTTTTCTTCTTCCATCATAGGTGTTTTTCTTTTATGTTTTTTTTCTCTTATTTGGTACGTTGTCCTCATCAGAGTTGGTATTCTGTTTTTTTTGTTTGGTTTAATTTGTATAGTCATTTGCAGTTCTGTGTCTTGCATGTTTTTTCCTGTGTTTTCTTTATTTTTTTCTGCTCGTAAATATGATCTTCTTTTGTTTTTCTTTTCCCATTCTTCATCTGTCATGTGTTGTAATTTTTTCCTTTGTCTTATAGTGTGTTTTTTTCTGTGGAGTTGTCTTTGTTCATTTGTCATTTCATTGATTCTTTTCCTTTGTAATTCAGTTTTTCTTTGTCTTCTATTTGCTTTTTGCTCTTCTGTCATGTGTTTGGTGTGGTTCCTTTTCCTTACAGTATTTCTTTGTCTTTCTTGTGCCCTTTCATCTTCATTCATTGCTTGGTGCCATTTTATTTTTGCCTCTTTTTTAATTTTATTTTCTGTTTTTTCTTCCTCATTTTGTGTATTAGTTGCTTGTTGGTTGTCTGTCATTTTGACTGTGTGTGAGAGAGAGACACAGGCTGTGAAAGATAAAGAGAGAGACTGTGTTTGGAATACAGTAATAAAATGATTAATCAACAGTATCTGTGAGAGACAGAGATAGTGTGTATGCTAGAGAGAGTGTGTGAGACGCCCCTCCCCATTTCACCCCTTCCATCTGAAGTGCTGGCTGTTGTCCCTTCTTTCCGAGGTGCATGCCCCCTCCCCCCGTTTTTGGAATTTCAGCATCCGTTTTTTGTTCCTTGGAGTGTGCATGTTTGAGAGAGAGAGAGAGAGAGAGAGAAAGAGAGAGAGAGGGTGTTTGTTTGTGTGTGTGAGAGGCAGAGTGTGTCAGAGTTGTGAGAGTGGCAATGTACAGGTGCTGTGCATTGCTTCTTTCTTCTAGTAATATTCACATTCATTGCCCTTGCAGGACCACAGGGGCGGGCAGTGAGACAGAGTGTATGTGTATGTGTGAGCGTCGGTGTGACAGAGAAACAGTGTGCATGTGTGTGTGAGAGAGAGTGTGTGTGTCAGTGAGTCACAGAGATTAGAAGACTGGTTGTATGTGAGAGAGAGCATGTGTGTGTCAGTGAGTCACAGAGATTGGAAGACTGGTTGTGTGTGAGAGAGAGCGTGTGTGTGTGTGAGACACAGAGATAGTGTGTGACAGAGTATATGTGTGTGTGTGTCTCCATATTCTTCTCCTTCCAGCAAGCCCTTGCAGGAGTACAGGGGTGGGCAGTGAATCAAAGTGTATATGTGTGTGAGAGTGTGGGTGTGACAGAGAGACTGATTGTGTGTGTGTGTTTGAGTGTGTGTCACAGTGACACACAGAGAGTGGAAAAGTGTGTTTGTGTGTTTGTGAGAGAGAGAGAGAGAGAGAGAGAGAGAGAGTCTGTGTGTGACACTGAGCTACAGTGTGCCATAGTATGTGTCTATGTGTGTGCATGACCCCCTAATACTGTCAGAAGTGCAGGTACCCCCACCCTTTGTGTTTTAAGTTCTGGGACCATAGCGGCGAGCAGTGAGTCTGAGTGTATGTGTATGTGTGAGTGTGTGTGAGAGAGTGTGTGTGACAGTGAGACACAGAGAGTGAAAGACTGGTTGCATGTGAGAGAGAGCGGTTATGTGTGTGTGAGACTGTGTGTGTGTGTGTGTACGTGCATGACCCCTTTCTTCTGTCCGAGGTGCAGGGTAGTTCCCCCCCCCCCCCCCCCCCCCCCCCCGTGTTTGGTTTTTCAGTTCCTTTTCCTTTTTTTAATCCAGCAATTGTGTGTGTGTTTGAAAGAGTGTGTGTCACAGTCAGACACAGAGAGTGAAAGAGTGTGTGTGAGACAGAGATTGTGTCTGTGTGTGACACTGTGCTACAGTGTGCCAGAGTATGTGTCTGTGTGTGTTCATTACTCCCTCATTCCTTCGAAAGTGCAGGTACCCGAACCCTTTGTGTCTGAAGTTCTGTGACCAGAAGGGCGGGAGTGAGACAGAGTGTATGTGTGAGACAGGGTGTGTGTGACAGTGAGAAACAGAGATTTGTAGACTGGTTGTGTGTGAGAGAGAGCGTGCATGTGTGTGTCTCCATATCCTTCCTTTAAGCTGTTGCAGGACCACAGGGGTGGGCATTGAAACAGTGAATGCCTGTGTGAGAATGTGGGTGTGACAGTGAGACAGAGTGTGTGTGTGTGTGTGTGTGTTCGAGAGAGTGTGTGTCACAGTGACACAGAGACTGAAAGTCTGTGTGTATGTGTGCATGTCCCCCTCCTTCTGTGTGAAGTGCAGTCCCCCCCTTTCTGTTAGTTTCCCCCCCTTCCCTCCTGTGAGTGGCAATGTAAGGGTGCCCCCCTCCCCCCCGTGTTTCTGTTTTGAATTCTTTCTTTTATCCAGGGATTGTGCTCCCTTTACCATGCCCTCCATCCATCCATCTGCATCATTTTTCCTCTCCCCTTCCCTCCCGTTCTGTTCTCTCACCCCCTCTCCATGTGTTTGTCTGTTTCCCCTTCAAGTTCCATGACCCCTCCCTTAACGTTTCTGCCCCCTTAATTGTACCTGTTCGTTTACACGTTGCACTGCTGTCTGCAGGATCGGTGTCTGTGAACCTCGTCCAGCTTGCCCTGTGCTGCAGTATCAGGGCGGTTCAGGGCGGCGTGAACCTCGTCCAGAGAAGACTGCAGACTTGCATTGCTTTTTGTGACGTCCCCTGTTGAGGCGGCTGGAGGCTGTTTCTTCACCTTTTTTTTTTTTTGTTAGTGTGGGTCCGGAGGGCTGCTGGAGGCTGTTTCTTCACTTATTTATTTATTTTTTTGGTTAGTGTGTGTCCCGAAGGCTGCTGGAGGCTGTTTCTTCACTTGTTTTTTTTTTTTTTGGGGGGGGGGGGGTTAGTGTGTGTCCCGAAGGCTGCTGGAGGCTGTTTCGTCACTTGGATTTTTTTTTTTTTGGTTAGTGTGTGTCCCGAAGGCTGCTGGAGGCTGTTTCTTCACTTGTTTTTTTTTTTTTTTTGGGGGGGGGGGGGGGTTAGTGTGTGTCCCGAAGGCTGCTGAAGGCTGTTTCTTCACTTGGATTTTTGTTTTTTGTTAGTGTGGGTCCGGAGGGCAGCTGGAGGCTGTCTCTTCACCTTTTTTTGTTTGTTGGTGCG
Organism: Microcaecilia unicolor; assembly: GCF_901765095.1. Lineage (NCBI taxonomy): Eukaryota > Metazoa > Chordata > Amphibia > Gymnophiona > Siphonopidae > Microcaecilia > Microcaecilia unicolor. The sequence goes on from NC_044035.1 coordinate 195,737,674, forward strand.
GGTTCGGATGGCAGTTCGGTGCGGCAGGTTCTGCAGGATAGCACTGTCAGGGCGGCGGTATTCTCCTCAGCTGGGCGGCAGTCTCGTGCTGTGCGAGCGTTGTGATGGCGGTTGTTGATTTTGTTAGAGCACGGCAGGTTCGGGAGTGCTTCTCGAATCTCGAGCCTTTTTTGTTTCACTTTTTTTATTTTTTTTGCGCGTGCCAGCAGCCAGTTCCTGCGATCAGCTGGGTCTGGTGACGTCATTGAGTTCGATGCTGCCTAGCAGACCGCCTTCGTGCTGAGGAAGCCACGGTCCCAAGCACTTTAGAACGTTGGAGGTGAGTTTTATTATTTAGCATACTCGATTATGATAGCTTGAATAATGCAAATAGCAGTTCTTATCGATGGGCTTCCTGTATAAGGAAGTAGTGAGTCAATATTTATCTTTTTTAACCATAATATCTAAAAAAGGAATTTTGTCTGTATCAAATAGCATTTTAAATTTCAGGTTTGAGTTACATATATTTATCCATTCAAAAAATTGCTGTAATAAGTCACTGTCACCCTTCCACAAAATAAAAATATCATCTATGTACCTCTTATACATTTTAACATTCTGTTTGTATGGATGGTCTGATAGGTATGTATCTTCAAATTTGGCCATATATAAAAATTTGCTATATCAGGGGCCATGGAGGCCCCCATTGCCATGCCCTTGATTTGTAAATTTTTAGATCAGTGAGTGAGTGATGATAACCCATCCAACGTGATACTAATGGTACCATAAGCACCTACTTCTTAATTCTAGATGTATGCTCATTTAAACGAGCACATGCAGATCTGCTAGATCTACCAATATACTACTACTACTACTTAACATTTCTAGAGCGCTACTAGGGTTACGCAGCGCTGTACAAATTAACAAATAAGGACAGTCCCTGCTCAGAAGAGCTTACAATATATACCTTCTGACAAGGGCATATACAGTGGGGGAAATAAGTATTTGATCCCTTGCTGATTTTGTAAGTTTGCCCACTGACAAAGACATGAGCAGCCCATAATTGAAGGGTAGGTTATTGGTAACAGTGAGAGATAGCACATCACAAATTAAATCCGGAAAATCACATTGTGGAAAGTATATGAATTTATTTGCATTCTGCAGAGGGAAATAAGTATTTGATCCCCCACCAACCAGTAAGAGATCTGGCCCCTACAGACCAGGTAGATGCTCCAAATCAACTCGTTACCTGCATGACAGACAGCTGTCGGCAATGGTCACCTGTATGAAAGACACCTGTCCACAGACTCAGTGAATCAGTCAGACTCTAACCTCTACAAAATGGCCAAGAGCAAGGAGCTGTCTAAGGATGTCAGGGACAAGATCATACACCTGCACAAGGCTGGAATGGGCTACAAAACCATCAGTAAGACGCTGGGCGAGAAGGAGACAACTGTTGGTGCCATAGTAAGAAAATGGAAGAAGTACAAAATGACTGTCAATCGACAAAGATCTGGGGCTCCACGCAAAATCTCACCTCGTGGGGTATCCTTGATCATGAGGAAGGTTAGAAATCAGCCTACAACTACAAGGGGGGAACTTGTCAATGATCTCAAGGCAGCTGGGACCACTGTCACCACGAAAACCATTGGTAACACATTACGACATAACGGATTGCAATCCTGCAGTGCCCGCAAGGTCCCCCTGCTCCGGAAGGCACATGTGACGGCCCGTCTGAAGTTGCCAGTGAACACCTGGATGATGCCGAGAGTGATTGGGAGAAGGTGCTGTGGTCAGATGAGACAAAAATTGAGCTCTTTGGCATGAACTCAACTCGCCGTGTTTGGAGGAAGAGAAATGCTGCCTATGACCCAAAGAACACCGTCCCCACTGTCAAGCATGGAGGTGGAAATGTTATGTTTTGGGGGTGTTTCTCTGCTAAGGGCACAGGACTACTTCACCGCATCAATGGGAGAATGGATGGGGCCATGTACCGTACAATTCTGAGTGACAACCTCCTTCCCTCCGCCAGGGCCTTAAAAATGGGTCGTGGCTGGGTCTTCCAGCACGACAATGACCCAAAACATACAGCCAAGGCAACAAAGGAGTGGCTCAGGAAGAAGCACATTAGGGTCATGGAGTGGCCTAGCCAGTCACCAGACCTTAATCCCATTGAAAACTTATGGAGGGAGCTGAAGCTGCGAGTTGCCAAGCGACAGCCCAGAACTCTTAATGATTTAGAGATGATCTGCAAAGAGGAGTGGACCAAAATTCCTCCTGACATGTGTGCAAACCTCATCATCAACTACAGAAGACGTCTGACCGCTGTGCTTGCCAACAAGGGTTTTGCCACCAAGTATTAGGTCTTGTTTGCCAGAGGGATTAAATACTTATTTCCCTCTGCAGAATGCAAATAAATTCATATACTTTCCACAATGTGATTTTCCGGATTTAATTTGTGATGTGCTATCTCTCACTGTTACCAATAACCTACCCTTCAATTATGGGCTGCTCATGTCTTTGTCAGTGGGCAAACTTACAAAATCAGCAAGGGATCAAATACTTATTTCCCCCACTGTAATTGCATACACTATATATTGTTGGTCAAACACGTAGTATGAAAGCAAGCATGGATAAGGTTTCCAGTCAATGGGTATTGCCACGTAGGACCCTCAATGGTTAATTCACACCATTGACAAGTTCCACAGCTGAAATATCCCAAAACTTCCACAGGCTCATTAATGTAATCCAGACGTTTATTTGTAAGTATCGTTCCCAATGTTTTATTGCGACTATATGCACATGTAGATGACCAGAGACGAAGAGCACAGCCTTCTTTAGAGACTCGCTGGCCCTATGTCACGTCTGTGGCCATGACCCCTCTCAGACTCATCTTATTTCCTGTGGTCAGCTTCTGAGTCTGTTCTTTGTGAGTTAGTTCTGTCTCTGTCTCTGTGTGCTGGCTGTATTAGAGTGTCGGTGTGCTGTCACCCGTTCCAGATTTCAGCTCAGTCCAGTCCGGATCTTCCAGGCTGCCCGACCCTTAGTTGCCTGGTGATTGTTGCACCTGAGTCTCAGCTGCCTGCTGGGCTTATTAGCCATTTGGAACCTCTCTGCCTTTGCCTTTGCATTGCGTCTAAGGCCCTGGTATGTTGGTGCTTGTTGCACTTCTGCTAGTCCGGTTGTTGCCTGAGATTCTTGCCTATTTCTAGTTAGTCTGTGTTTAGTTTAGGTTTGCTTGCTTTCCTTGCCTGGTTTCTTGTTTGTAATTCTGTGTTTAGTTTCTGTTTGTCTGTGTCCTGGATTTGGGGCTGCTTGCAGCTCTTAGTTCTGTGTCTTGTTAGTCAGTGTTTGTTCCCTGTTTATTGGCTGTTCTGCAGCTTTCTGTTCTGCCCTTTAGCTTTCCCTTCCTTGCCCAGTCTTCTGCCTTGCTGCCCATTTTCCTCCCTTTCCCCTCTGACCCTCAGTCCCTGTGCTGCCTTGCTGTTTTCCAGTCCTGCCCTGTCCAGCAAGTCCTGCTGGCCACCTGAAGCCCAGAGCTCAACTGTGGGTGAAAGCCTAACTGCTTGCCTGAGATTTGCCTAGTCTCCGGTGTGGGGTGGTTTTGCCTGCCACTGCCACTCCTCGGCAGTGGCCCAAGGGCTCACAACCCAGTTCCTGTTTTGAAAACGTGACACCCTACAATTGGGGACGTCGACCCCAACAAGTGAGATTTCAATCACAAGATCATCACGGAGATTCCCAGATCTCAGGGAGATATTATCAAATGCATGCACAAACAGTTCAACATCAGTAATAATTAATATCTCAACATATGTACTAATGGGGGCTCAAGAACAGGTTTTGAAATTTGGCTTAGGTTATGTGCCTTCAGTTAGATATGACCCATTCTCCACGCGAGTATCATTATTTAAATTTTTCAGAAAGTTACATCTGAAAAGTTTTTTTCTTTTTCATCCACCCTCTTCTGATTCTTCTATAGTTAAACCCAGATCTAATTGGATGCCCCTTGAATATTTGGATACTTCAATTTTAGCTTTTCAAAAATGCATTCTATATGACCTAGAAGAGGCGGAAAAACTCCATGCACTTGAATTTAAAACATCAAATCTATCTAAAGTTCAGCGGGAAGCACTGATATCTCTGCAAAATCAGAGTGAAACATTAATTGTTTGTGCAGATAAAGGAGGTGCGGTCATCTTATGGGAGGTAAAGAAGTATCTTACTGAAGCACAGAGGCAACTACTGGATGATATAACTTATAAAAAGCTCTCTCTGGATCCTACTTCTGAAATTATAGATCAAATCAGTTGAAGAAGCAATACTTATTTATTTATTTATTTATTTATTTATTTATTTATTTATCACATTTGTATCCCACATTTTCCCACTGATTGCAGGCTCAAAGTGGCTTACAATAATACTGTAGTAAAGTTACAATGCAAGTAGTACAATTTTGCAAACTGAGAGCAAGATAGGAATAACAATTGAACAGCAATAGGTATTGAGAGTGAGATAGGATTAACAATTAATCAGTAATAAATAAAGAAGATAATAATGTGTAATTAGTGTCCATTGGATCATATAATAGTAAGGGATAGTTCTGATTATGTTGAACCTGGGGAATAAGCCTTCTTAAACAGTACTGATTTCAATGATTTCCTAAAGTTTAGGTAGTTCTGGGTAGAGTTTACTGATTTGGGTAAGGCATTCCACAGTTGAGTGCCAATGTAAGTGAAGTTTGAGGCGTAAATTGATTTATATTTTAGGCCATTACAGTGTGGGTAGTGTAAGTTCAAATATGATCGTGAGGTACTGGATCTGTTTCTGGGTGGTAAGTCAACCAACTCAAGCATATATTCTGGTACCTCTCCGTAGATTATCCTGTGAATTAATGTACATATTTTAAAGGCTACTCGTTCTTTTATAGGGAGCCAGTGCAGAATTTCTCTGAGAGGCTTTGCAGATTCGAATTTAGATTTTCCAAATATCAGTCTTGCCACAGTATTTTGAGCCATTTGTAATTTCTTGAGTAGATGTTCTTTGCATCCTGCATATATAGCATTGCAGTAATCTGTCTGGCCTAAGACCATGGATTGTATCAAATTACGGAAGACTTCACGAGGAAAAAATGTTTTTATTCGTTTGAGTCTCCACATTGAGTAAAACATTTTCTTTGTGGTGTTGGTTACTTGAGTCTCCAGTGTTAAATGTCGATCAATTGTGATCCTTAGAAGTTTCAAACTATCCAGGATTAGCAATGAAAGGTTGGGGGTATTTAAAGTGGTAGGATTATATTTGTTATATTGAGACAATAAAATGAGACACTGGGTCTTTTTGGAGTTTAATTTCAGATGGAAAGAATTTGCCCATTTTTCCATTGTGGTCAGTCCAAGAGTAATTTGATTGGTAATTTCATCCAAGTTCTTACAGAAAGGTATATATATTGTTACATCGTCTGCGTAAATAAAAGGATTTAAGCCTAATCTGGATAGGGCGTTGGCTAATGGGGCCATCATTATGTTAAACAGTATGGGGGGCAGTGGTGATTCTTGAGGGACTCCGCAAACTGCATTCTATGAAGAAGATAGTTTACTTTCACACGATAGGATCTAGATGAGAGAAAACCCTTGAACCATTCAAGTACAGATCCACCAATTCCATAATAGTCCAAAAGATGCTCCAAAATGATATGGTCAATCATGTCGAATGCGCTGGACATGTCAAATTGCAAAAGGAGTATGCTCTTTCCAGCAGCAATTTGTTGTTTAAACTTGGATATAAGGGTAACCAATACCGTTTCAGTACTATATAAGGAGCGAAAACTGGATTGAGAATCATGTATGATGGAAAATTTGTCCAGGTATTCCACAAGTTGTTTGGTTACCATGCTTTCCATTAACTTTGTTAACAATGGTATGGAGGCAATTGGGCGATAGTTAGTAATGTCACTTGATTTTTTTTTTATTATCTTAATGAGCCTGTGGAAGTTTTGGGACATTTCAGCTGTGGAACTTGTCAATGATGTGAATTAACCATCGAGGGTCCTACATGGCAATACCCATTGACTGCAAACCTTATCCATGCTCGCTCTCATACTACATGTTTGACCAACAATATAGTGTATGCAATTTTATGCCCTTGTCAGAAGGTATATATTGGTAGATCTAGCAAATCTGCATGTGCTCGTTTAAATGAGCATAAGTCTAGAATTAAGAAGGTGCTTATGGCACCATTAGTATCACTCACTCACCGATCTAATATGGAGAATCTTAGATCATGTGTACATGGGGTGGGAGGGAGGCACTGCGAATAAACTTCTAAATCTTAAGGAATAACATTGGATTTTCCAACTGCAAACTTTGCAACCTGCAGGTCTTAATTCCGAATTGGACTGGTGGTCCTTAATCTGATTGGAGGATGTTAACTTGTGGGCTCCAATCAGATTTTACATTCTATGATCAGTTGTGGGCTATTTAATCAGTTAGATGTGCTGGGTAATTGCAGCCATTTTCACATGCATTTGCAGGAGCGGTATGATCTTGTAGCTGCTGTACAAGAAGTTTGGTTTATTATCACTTTTGATGGAAATATTTGAGGGAAATATATGAGGACTGTAATGGTTTTTTTTGTTTCTTAGAGAACCTCTTCCCTGAGGAAGTAATCGAAACTTGGCCATGTTGGCGGAGGTTCTCCTGTGGTTTAAATGTTACCATTACCAAAGATAAGTGCTGCTTTCAAGTTTAAGCAGTTAAAGTCTAGTTAAGATATATCTTTTTAAAATTATAAGAAACTATATGAAAAAGTTAAAAAATGTAAAAAAAACAAAAATCAAAAACTTCTAGAAAATAACTGGGTTGATCTATGTGGATTTGCGCCTCAGCCATTTTGTTGGATGAACATTGAATATTATGTTCGTATGGTGAGAGCAGAATTAATATCTGAGGATCCCCAAAGGAATGAAGATAGCACATCAAAGTGATTATTGTACAGTGCGAGACTACTTTCAAGTGTGAGATTATTGCCACTGTGAAAGACTGGTAATTGTTAAATAACTGTTAAAGAAATTGAAATAGATTTATCAGGAGAATATACAGTTGGTTGGGACAAAATATATGTGATATTTCTAGGATAAGCAGCATAAAATGTATTGTACTGTTTTCTTTCACCTGTATGGACCCCTTCCAGAACCACTACCAATAGGCCTTTAGGGTGCAGCCTGTCCTCTGCAAAACAGCAGCTTTCACCTCCATATAGATGGCTGTCCCAGTGGGATTAACATCTTGGAATGCCATCTGACTGCTACCGATCAGTAAATTCCCCAGATAAGCTGTTCATGATGCCTCTGGCCAACCACCAAAGTGGGTGATTTTCTTGTCCTATCCCTTTATCATTTTCGTCACCCTTCTCTGTACCTTTTTCGAATTCCACTATATCTTTTTTGAGATGTGGTGACCAGAATTGAACACAGTATTCGAGGTGCGCTCCCACCATGGACCGATACAAAGACATTATAATGTCTTCACTTTAGTTTTCCATTTCTTTCCTAATAATACCTAACATTCTATTTGCTTTCTTAGCCACTGCAGCACACTGAGCAGAGGGTTTCAACGTATCATCAACAAGATTCCTTTTTGTGACTCCTAACGTGGAACCTTGCATTACGTAGCTATATTTCGGGTCCCTCTTTCCCACATGCAACACTTTGCACTTGCTCACGTTAAACGTCTGCCATTTGGACTTCCGGTGACGTCATGAGCTAGGGAGCAGCGTGCTACCGAAGCTCCGAGACCCCGACCTCCACTAAAGTGATAAATATCGTGGTGGAACCAACGGAATCGCCCCATTATATGGAAAAATACTTACCAGTGCTACCGGCAGATATGGCTCAAAAGTCGGTGAAGAAAGACAAGAGTAAAGCAAGTAGCGGGGAAGCTAAAATGGCGGAAGAGGCCGGGGCTACCGGACCCGCATTTACAGAAACCCAGTTAGCACAACTGACTTCGACGGTTGAGAAAGCATGGGAACCCAGGTGAGTAGCGCTCACCAGCAAATTAGAGTCTTACCAGACAGCGTTGGATGGGATGGGAATCCGCATAAGAGACCTGGAGACGCGAGTCTCGGCGGTGGAGGATGACTCGCGCAGATTCGGACCGGATATTGCCACTATGCACTGCCAACTAAAAGAACAGAGGAATCTACTTGATGATTATGAAAACAGAGCGCGTAGGAATAACATACGGATTGTTGGTCTGGATGAAGCGCTGCCTGAGAGGAATCTAGAAACCTGGCTAGAAAATTGGTTGTCTAAAGAACTGGCCCCGTAGTGATTGAATGGGCGCACCGCATGGGTCGCCGACCAGAAGATCGTACTCGCCCACTTGTGGTCATCGCAAAAATCTTAAATTATCGCCATAAAGTTGAAATTCTCCAAGGATTTAAACTCAAGTGCGACTCGCTGAAATACAATAATAGGAACATCTTGATCTTCCAAGATTTTTCTACGCTGGTACAGGAAAAGAGAAAGCAATACCATGCGCTGTGCTCAAAGCTGGTACAAAAGAACGTTCGTTTTGCGCTACAGCTGAGAGTTCATGTACACAATACATGGCAGACCTTTACCACACCGGCATCTGCAAAACAATGCTTAATGGAAAGTAAAATTCTTGATGATGTCTGACATTGAACTTAATGACAAAGTGGAGGAGCGTTCAGTGAGGGCCACATCCCCTTCAAAGTTATATGAGTAAAATGTATGTATGATATACAGTATAATGTTTCATTGTAATATGGATTTCGGGGTCTCTAGTGTGCACTGGGGTCTTAGCTTCAGCGTCTGACTAGATCAGGTGAATGAAGCAGGGTATCTGTATGGTAGGGGAGGTTAAGGAACGGGAGGGGGGTGGGGGGGGGAGGGAGGGGAGACTCTTTCCTAACTCTTAGCATTAGGAGCGCGTGAGTGTTTCTGCAGGTGGAACATACAAACATGTTGAAGGTGAAGGTCTTGCTGGGACTAGGCACTTGTAGAATCATACATCTGACTTGTATAGAGAGCAGGGGCAGTTGGAATATCCATAACAATAAAGAGATATGCCTATAAGAATAATATCTTGGAATGTGGGGGGTATAACATCCCCAATAAAGAGGAATAAAATATTGACTGCCCTTAAAAGGCATAAGGCTGATATAGCTTGCTTACAGGAAACACGCCTTAGTGCAGCGGAACATACTAAGTTGCAGAGATCTTGGGTGGGGGAGTGTTATGCCGTGGACTCTAAGGGGCACAGGGGCGGTATAGCGGTCCTTTTTCGTAAAGGGTTAGCCTGTAAAGTAACGGTGGTGGAGAAAGGAAGGCATGGTAGAACCATTACATTGCGGGTGTGGGTACAGGGCTTTAACTTCCTGTTAGTTGGAGTGTATGGCCCCAACGACTGTGATAAGGAATTTTACCAGTCCTTGGGAAGCCGCTGTCTTCAACATGGAATGGATAAGTTACTAGTTATGGGTGACTTTAATTTAGTTTTTGACCCAAAGAAGGACTCTTCAAATCCGACTTCAGCACACTATGCTGGACAGAGGGCGGGAGAACTGAAAATGCTTGCAAAAACACTAAATTTAGTAGACGTGTGAAGGGCACTGCACCCAGGAGAAAAAGATTACACGCACAGATCACGCGCTCATGGTACCCTAGCGTGGTTAGACTATATTTTGGTAGAGCAGTCCATGTTCTCCCAAGTACAGGCAACTCATATTGGACCGGAAGAAATATCAGATCACGCTATGGTGTGGTTGGATCTTGAGGCACCCGGGGATAGAGTTGGAGGGGCAGGATGGAGATTCCCAGCATACTTGTATACAGAGCCCTCTTTTCAAAAATATTTGATGAGTAAATGGGGAGACTATGCATTTCATAATCGGGAACATGCACAGGTGGATCCCATTTTGTTTTGGTCGACCTCGAAGGCAGTTTTAAGAGGAGATATTATAGCATATTGTACTGCCAGAAAAAAGCACAGAGCAGTAAATATTTTACAATTAGAAAAACAACTCCTCAGAGCTAAGCGCGTGCATGCACAAAGACCCTCACCTAAGACCTTAGAAGCGCTGAAAACAATACAAATTACCCTAAACACCTTAATACATGAAAGCGAAACCAGATCGGCGATTTATTATAAATTTAAATTACAGCAATTTAGTAATAAAACGGGACGGTTACTAGCTAGAGTAATTAAGAACTGGGGAGGGTCCAGGGTGGTGGCCACACTGCAAGACGAGCGAGGTAAGACCACTTCCTTGCAACAAGAAATTGGAAGCATTTTTACTAAATATTTTGCCTCACTCTATTCCTCTGGTGAAGCGCCCAGGGTGCCCTTGATACAGGATTACTTAGAAAAGGCAAGGCTTACCAAGTTGTCATGTGACGAGTTGGCAATACTCAATGCGCCCCTGAATATGGGTGAACTACAACAGGCAATTAAACGATTAAAGCTACATACTGCCCCGGGACCAGATGGGTATTCCGGGGAATATTACAAGATGTTGCCTTTAGAGGCACAACATAGTAACATAGTAACATAGTAGATGACGGCAGAAAAAGACCTGCACGGTCCATCCAGTCTGCCCAAGAAGATAATGTGCTACTTTTTTATTTGTACTGTCCTCTTCAGTGCACAGACCGTATAAGTCTGGCCAGCCCTATCCCCGCCTCCCAACCACCAACCCCGCCTCCCAACCACCAGCTCTGGCACAGACCCTATAAGTCTGCCCAGCACTATCCCTGCCTCCCACCACCGGCTCTGGCACAGACCGTATAAGTCTGCCTAGCACTATCCCCGCCGCCCAACCACCAGCCCCGGCACAGACCGTATAAGTCTGCCCAGCACTAGTCCCACCTCCCACCACCAGCTCTGGCACAGACCGTATAAGTCTGTCCAGCACTATCCCTGCCTCCCACCACAAGTAGCGCTTTTGGAACATTTTGATGAGGTGGTCAGTAAAGGTAGTTTTCCCCTTTATGCTAAAGGCTCCAGGGGAGATCCGGGAAATTATAGACCGGTGAGTCTGACGTCGGTGCCGGGGAAAATGGTAGAGGCTATTATCAAAAACAAAATTACAGAGCACATCCGAGGACATGGATTACTGAGACCAAGTCAGCATGGCTTTTGTGTGGGGAAATCTTGCCTGACCAATTTACTTCAATTCTTTGAAGGAGTGAACAAACATGTGGACAAAGGGGAGTCGGTTGATATTGTGTATCTGGATTTTCAAAAGGCGTTTGACAAGGTACCTCATGAAAGGCTACAGAGGAAATTGGAGGGTCATGGGATAGGAGGAAATGTCCTATTGTGGATTAAAAACTGGTTGAATGATAGGAAACAGAGAGTGGGGTTAAATGGGCAGTATTCACAATGGAGAAGGATAGTTAGTGGGGTTCCTCAGGGGTCCGTACTAGGACCGCTGCTTTTTAATATATTTATAAATGATTTAGAGATGGGAGTAACTAGCGAGGTAATTAAATTTGCTGATGACACAAAGTTATTCAAAGTCGTTAAATCGCGACAGGATTGTGAAAAATTACAAGAGGACCTTACGAGACTGGGAGACTGGGCGGCTAAATGGCAGATGATGTTTAATGTGAGCAAGTGCAAGGTGATGCATGTGGGAAAAAAGAACCCGAATTATAGCTACGTCATGCAAGGTTCCACGTTAGGAGTTACGGACCAAGAAAGGGATCTGGGTGTCGTCGTCGATAACACACTGAAACCTTCTGCTCAGTGTGCTGCTGCGGCTAAGAAAGCGAATAGAATGTTGGGTATTATCAGGAAAGGTATGGAAAACAGGTGTGAGGATTTTATAATGCCGTTGTATCGCTCCATGGTGCGACCGCACCTTGAGTATTGTGTTCAATTCTGGTCGCCGCATCTCAAGAAAGATATAGTGGAATTGGAAAAGGTGCAGCGAAGGGCGACTAAAATGATAGCGGGGATGGGACGACTTCCCTATGAAGAAAGACTAAGGAGGCTAGGGCTATACAGCTTGGAGAAGAGACGGCTGAGGGGAGACATGATAGAGGTATATAAAATAATGAGTGGAGTGGAACAGGTGGATGTGAAGCGTCTGTTCACGCTTTCCAAAAATACTAGGACTAGGGGGCATGCGATGAAACTACAGTGTAGTAAATTTAAAACAAATCGGAGAAAATTTTTCTTCACCCAACGTGTAATTAAACTCTGGAATTCATTGCCGGAGAAAGTGGTGAAGGCGGTTAGCTTAGCAGAGTTTAAAAAGGGGTTGGACGGTTTCCTAAAGGACAAGTCCATAAACCGCTACTAAACGGACTTGGAAAACTCCAAAATTCCAGGAATACCATGTATAGAATGTTTGTACGTTTGGGAAGCTTGCCAGGTGCCCTTGGCCTGGATTGGCCGCTGTCGTGGACAGGATGCTGGGCTCGATGGACCCTTGGTCTTTTCCCAGTATGGCATTACTTATGTACTTATGTACCACGCTTATTACATTGTTGCCAAAGCCTGGAAAGCAGTTAAATAGAGCAGAGGACTTCCGGCCAATATCACTGTTGAACGTTGACACTAAGCTATTGGTGGGGATACTGGCCGAGAGACTCGCACAATACTTACCTAAATTGATAAGCGCTGAGCAGGTAGGATTTGTTCGAAATTGACAAGCTACATATAACGTCAGGCATCTCCTGCTTGCAATGGCGTATTGCCAGGAAAAAGAGGACCCCTCTATAGTGGTGAGTTTAGACGCCGAAAAGGCGTATTTCATACGATGAAGGCCATGGGGATCTCAGGATGGTTTTTGCAGGCGGTCCAGGCTCTCTATTGTGATCCGGCAGCACAGGTTTTGGTTAACGGTGTGCGGGGGAATGAGTTCCAGATTAAAAGGGGGACTCGGCTGGGCTGCCCATTGTCCCCAGCTCTATTTGTAATCTCACTGGAGCCATTTCTACGCACACTTATGAATCACAAGGATATTACAGGTATCTCGGTGGCTGGTCACCAAGTAAAAGTACTGGCCTTTGCCGATGATTTGCTGTTAACTATGGACATACTATTGCAAGAAACAGATAGATACGGACGGATTTCTGGTTTTAAACTAAATTTGTCTAAATCGTCCGCTCTGGAGATAGTCCAAGGAGCCCAACATGATTGGAAATCTAAATTCCCCCTAACTTGGGAAATGCATTTTATCAGATACTTAGGAGTCCATATATCGGCAGACATGTCGAAGTTATATGAACTCAACATACAAAAACTGCTAATTGATACAAAATTGAGTTTGCAGGCTTGGAGTGCGCTACTGGGGTGAATAGCCTTATTTAATATGATTATAGCCCCCAGATGGATATATATATTTCAAACCATTCCGCTGTATTTGAGAAGAAGGGACGAGCGAATTTTGAATCAACATCTGCAGAAATTTCTCTGGAGGGGGAAAAAAGCCCGCCTCTCTGTCCCTTCTTTAAGTATACCAGTGGAATATGGAGGCTTGGGTCTCTTAAATCTAAGGTTCCTTAACATAGCCAGTGGAATGAGGCATATAAGTGATTGGTATAGGAATACCAGTGATTACACCAACACAACCCTAGAGTTGGGTCTCTCACAGGGGACACACTTCAGTAATTATTTACATAGCACTGGTGCACTTGTGCCATACTCCCTGAAACATTCGGGGATCATGGCAACAGCAAAGGCAGTGTGGGGCTGGGTATGCCGCTTGCATCAATTTTCTGCAAAGGTAACCCCATTCTTGCAGATTAGTGATAATCATGCTTTTCCTCTGGGTCAGTTGTATTCTGTATTTAGGAACTGGAAAAGCAAAGGCATTGTATACGTATTACATGTATTAACCAGAGAGGGCCGCATTCGAGAGTTTTCAGAATTGAAAAAAGAATTTGGACTGCTAGATATTGATATTTTCTACTATAGGCAACTGAGTCATTATATTGCCTCTCTACCTTGGACATCGCTAACTGAAGATGTACAGGAAGAACTTTCATCAGCCTTTTCGCTGGAATCACAACAGAAAGTACCCATGACATACCATCATAGACACATACGAGACACAGCTCCAGAGGTGGAATATCATAAATTGGCACAACTATGGGAGGCAGATTTGCAAATGCCAGTCACAATGCAGCAATTGAAGACCCACATTTTACAGATAAGAAGAGTTACGACCTGGGCCACACACTGGGAGTTACAGTACAAAATGGTTTTGCGATTGCATATACCTCCAAAGAGAACGTTTCATATGGGACTCTCACCATGGGGAGAATGTACAAAGTGTAGCAGCGCAGGGGCAACATTAGGCCATATGTTTTGGTCATGTGCGGGTATTCAGAAGTTTTGGAAACTGATTATAGCCTATGTTGCCAAATTGTGGGGACAATCATGGCAATATAACTCGTCCTTACTTTTTGGTTGCCCCAATTTAGGATATACTGCATTCGTTCTAAGGGCCATAATTATTGGCAAGCAAGTAATCCTGACTGAATGGTTGTCATATCAATACCCCACATGGCAGCAATGGCGCTTGGAACGCATGGCTATAAAAGACGGGCGAAAGATTCCAACAAAGATGGTCACCATTTTGGGACACTATCCAGCTTATAATCGAAAGACAAAAACGCCTATATTGCGACCTAAATCGGGAGATAGACATTTATCTCCCAAAAACGATTAAATCAATATAATGGAAACCAAAGTTTCAGTGCGTCCATGTCGCTCCTACGTTTACTTAAAAACGCCCAAATAAGGGGCGTGTCGGGGGCGTGTTAGGAGCGGTGATACGATGTGGTCGTGTACAACATATAACGGATAGCGAAATGGCTCTGGTTGAGCGGGAAGACGGGTGTAATATGTTGGACCCGAAATAAAAGCGACCAGAGCAAGGGGGAAATCGTCTTTAGACCCATTACCAATTGTGTGTAGTTGGAGAGTGGCGAGATCGTTGGTGGAAGAGCTGAATTGGTGGTTGCAGAGAGAAAGCCGAGCGTGCTGAGTACCTGTGACGTTCGTCTGTGTGCCCTGCCTCTTTTGTGTCTTACCCTTTGACCTTTCCCTACTCCTACTCCTTTGCTCCATCGCCCCCTTCCCCTCCCCCTATCCCTCCCCATTCACTGTTCCCACGTGTATACTCTATTCCCTGAGCTCCGTTTATCTCTGTGTTCTTGTACTGTTTGGCGAGTGAGTGGCCAGAGGGCGTGGTGGCTGGAAGTGAGAGATCTGTGTGTGTTGGTGTTTGACTACTAGTCCTAATACTTGCACTGGTGTTGGGGATATGGATGCACTTAATGCACTTGTGGCATGCATGCTACACGAAGAGGCCACCCACCGCAGGAGGTATTCACGGCCCCGAGTGTTTAGGCCCCGCACCACCTTCCTACAACTCACTGACCAGCAGTGTCTAACAAGGTTCAGGTTTGATAGGGTCACCATTCTTCAGCTGTGTGAGCAGCTGAAACCCCTCCTTCAGCCCCAGACACGTAGGAATAACCCCATCCCTGCCCACCTCAAAATCACTTCCTCTCTCTCTGTCCTGGCCACTGGGAGTTTTCAATCCATATTAGCTGCTAACACAGGGCTCACTCAGGCTTCTATTTCACACTGTCTCACCCAGTTCCTGGATGCCTTTCTAACTCACACCTCACACTACATCACTTTCCCCACCACCCCCCAGGCCCTGCACTACAACATGGCTGCCTTCTATGCTCTTGCTAGATTCCCCTCGGTCATCGGTGTGATAGACTGCACACATGTAGCCCTCAGACCCCCCCGGCCACACGAAGCCACCTACAGAAATAGGAAGGCATTTCATTCTATGAACATGCAAGTTGTATGTGATGCCCAGGGGGAGATATTAGACGTGTGTGCCAGGTACCCCGGGTTCACCCACGATGCCTACATCCTACAGCACTCGGGCATCTTCCGCAGGTTCGAGCGAGGGGAGTTCATTGGTGGATGGCTACTAGGTAAGTGCGCCTGGAAGAGTTCCTGGTGGGCTTGCTGCTGTGTCTCCAGTGCTTGCCGCTGCAGGTCTAGTTTCTGCTGCCGGTACTCCTCCAAGCGCACGTTGTGGCGTAGCAACTCTGTGGCCAGCCGCAGGAGTTGCCTCCTTTGGCTGGATGGCCTCTGGATGGCTGGGAGCTGGCCCCCTATATGCATCCTCCTCCTCCTCACCAAAGTCATCTGGTGCTGGAGGTGCGGCCTCTGCTGGTGGTGCTGGTGGAGGATGAGCCTGTACTGCAGGTTCTGCTGCTGCAGGTGGTGGTGGCAGAGGCTGGACTGGTGCAGGTGGTGGAGGCAGAGGCTGGACGGCTGGTGCTGCAGGTGGTGGAGGCAGAGGCTGGACTGCTGGTGCTGCAGGGGGTGGAGGCAGAGGCTGGACTGCTGGTGTAGGGCGTTGGCCTTGCAGGCCACTAGGGCCAACCTCCTCTGAGTCATCACCTGTATAGCACAAGAGTGAGGAACTGTGTTGGTGCAAATAACCCACTTTTGTCTTTCAGCATTCATATACATTGGCATGTCCCCCAACCTGATGACCCAGCAAAGAGATGGTGAGGAGGAATGGAATTGACACCGGTGCGAAAGAGAGAGCCCCACAGGCAGCTGGGTAGAGGTGGTGGACGATCAGCCAAGAGAAGGACACCGCTCACAACGTTGTATAATTGTTAAATTGAAGAACATTTCTGCATGTGTTGTGTTACTACTGACTTGCTAGACTGCATAGAACTGCTTTATGACACCCCATTACAGGCTCCTTCAGTTGAATGCATGTGGCCCACACTCACTAGAGCACAGAGGTGACAGAAGGAAATAGGCACAGTTTGGTGATGGGAAAATAGGAGGGAGTAGTAGGGAAGGAAGGCCCCCAAAGTTGTGCCACAGTAGTAACCTACACACATCCATAGGAGCCAACTGGAAAGTATTATTGGGGGTGCTAAGCCCAGTGCACAAAACTCCTCCCTGCACAGCTACATGATCTTTCCTCAATATTGGGGGTGCTCAAACACCCACAGCACCCACCGAGTCTGCTCCTATAACACACATGAACACTACCACTACTCAAATAGAGCTTACAATTAAATTAAGATGCACACACAGGACAAGTAAGAGGAAAGCCAATGACAACGGTAGGGATAGGGAATAAGGGTACAGAGCAAGTGAGTAGGGGTTAGCAGGTCACAACACCATCATAAAGGTGGCCTGTTATTGTACATAAAGACAGCCAGAGACACTCCCCCCCCCCCCACCTCCCTCCTACTGCCCCCCACTCCTCACCTCCCTCCCACTGGCCCCAACTTTTATAACACAAGTGTACTGCAACACAACAGATACCCCAACTTCATAATGAAAAACCTACCTGAGTCCTCAGGCTGGGCCGATGTGTCGAGGGAGCCAATCCCGTGGATGCCCTCCTGGGGTAGGAGGGAGTGAACCATCAGCTCCATGGGGGTGAGGTTGGCTGTGTCATGTCCTGGGGGATTGGCCCCCGCCTTCCTCCTGACATCCCTCCTCAGCTTCCGCCACTTTCTCTTACAGTCCTCCACGTCTCTCCCACAATGGTACACAGCATTCAGGCTGTCCCGTACTGCCTCCCATTCCCAGCTGCTTCGTGGTTGCAGCCAGCCTCTGCCCTGTGGGAGCAAACAGATTCCGGTGCGTTGTTGTATCTCCTGCACCAGGAGCTCCACTTCACCGTCGGTAAAATTACCCTTCCGGGTTGGGGGCTGACGCGGGTTTTCGAAAATACAGAGTGGGGCGTTATATAGTCGCCAAGAACGCCCATTGACACGGGGGGAATAGGCGTGTCTGATATGGGCGGTTTTTTTTTTCAATTATACACATAATTCCTAAGCGAAAGCGATTTGGAGCACATGATTTCGATTATGGGTAGATAATTATGGGCGTCCCCACCTGCCTTCCCTTTCTTCATTGCCATCTAACCCGCCATTTCCTGCACTGGGACCTTGCCGGTTGTTCTTAAGAATCGTTTACAGGGTTTTACCCTCACTTATAATAAGGTTTGTGTTTGGCAATGTATGCTTGCGTACACCTGTGTATTTGGGGGGGGGGGGGGGGGGGATTATTGCTGGCCCTCAGCCACCACACCTTCCGTTTCCACTCTTCCACATCCCGTGAGGCCCCCTTACTTTCTCCCATTCTCTCTGCCTGCTCGTAACAGGCAGTCTGTGGGGGCGACGAAATTGCTACACTCGCCCCAAATCAAGCACCCCTCGGTAAGGGACATTTCAATGAGGGAGATGTGCAGCTAATGTTCCAGATGATAAAAGGCGCACTACACAGTCTTGAAACAGACGTTCAAGGTAAGCTCTCATTGTCTGCCTCTTTGTGCTCATAGTCAAGGAGTGTGCATTCACTGTATGTAGTCTGGAGTCAACTCTTAGCTAGCTCTCTTTTCACCAGGTTCCTGTGCACTGTACTGTGGGGTTGGCAGTCCTCAGTGGTGTGGGCCAGCTGTTGGAGCTGCTGTATGGTTCCCGGTAGGTTCCATCTTCCTTGTTTATGTGGTGAACCCCAGTCCCAATTTATGAAGTGGCCACCCATTCTGAAGGTCCATAGGAGGGGGAGGGGGAATGATATATGCAATGGATGTGTTTAGCACATTATGGAACACCTTCATAAATTCCTCCATAGGTAGGAACAAGAACATTTTTCATAATTGGTAGCCTGGAAAATATGCTCAAGGTGGCTACAGGTACTGCCACTGAGGCCTTAAGATGTGGTGGTGAGGGAGAGGGTTCGGTGTATAGGTCGCAACCCAAAGTACCTGCAGGTGGCTACAGCCTGGTGGCTGCTGTGGCCTAGTGGTTAGAGCACCAGCCTTATTAATCACAAGGTTGCTGGTTCATTCCCACCTAAGGCAAGTCACTTCACTGTCGGGTTGGCTCAGGGACAAACTTTGAGACAGACCCAGAATACCTGAATGTAACACACCTTGATCTACTACTGGAGAAAGTGTGATCACAGCTGCAAATAATGAGCACAATTTTTATTTGTGCCCTTCTGTAACACAAGTATTACATTGCAACTGTGATGAAGTAACCATCCATCTAATGGGTTTCCCATTGTTTCCCCTTTTCACCTCAGCACTATATACCATAGCTGATGTATTGAATGTGAAAATATGAGCCAGCTGTTTGTAGGTCCTTCTTGGGCCCCCCCCCCCCCCCCCCACCAATGTGGCTTGTGGGTAGGGATGTCTGGCCATCAGACAGCAAACACTGTGTATGTGCTACCTGGGGTTATGTGGACGTGTCTACTTGGGAGATCACACGTGCTACACAATTAATCTCTATTGATGGCACTCTGTGTTGTGGGTCAGTATGGTGGAGGGGAGGGAGGGAAAGATGCTGGCTGGCCATTTGTGTCATGAACACTAATATCCATCCAAGCCTCCCCAGCCCACCCCCCCTGCACATATGGCCATGCAGGTTGGAATGAACAGGTGGCCTTCTGTATGGCCAACATTCTCACACATACATCAACTTCTCATTCACACTGCACATTTCATGCTATGCATATTGCTGCCCTGCTTCCTCTCAACTCAACAGCACCATTTGCTTATAGTAATGCACAAGGGAGACAAACACACAGACACCCTGATAGTTTAAAGTGTAACAAAAACATTTATTTCCCCCCACCCCCACCCCTACAAAACAACCCCCGAACAATGCCCTCCTCCCCCCCACACTCCCCACAACCCCAACAATTCCCTCCCCCCCCTCCACACAGAACCCCAACAATTCCCTCCGCCCCCCCCAACACACAGAACCCCAACAATTCCCTCTCCCCCCCCTACCCACACCCCCCAACAATCCACCCCCCCAATTTAAGTCAAGGGCGGGCATGCCCTCTGAGTAAGGCCCTCCCAATGAGCAGCCCCAGCAGTACCCTTAGTGGGCCCTGGAGCTGCTCATTGCCCTGCAGTAGGGCTCGGACCTCCTGCCGCAGCTGGTGCTGGCCATCTACCAGCTGCTGATGGCCATCTACCAGCTGCTGCAGGAGGCGCATCATGGCACCTGCGCCTAGGGCTGCTGGAGGTGGGCCACGGGCTGGAGCTGGCCCAGGGGACGGAGCAGACCCAGGGGAAGGCGGTGGGGCAGGTGATGGAACTCCCGCAGGGGATGGGGATGGCCGAGGGGAGGGAGAGGGCTCTGCTGGTGGTACAGGTGGGGAGGGGGCCTCCATATAGTCCTCATCTATTACGAGGACACCCTCCTCCGAGCCGACGACTCCTCCTCCTCCGCCTCCTGTGCTGGGGCCGCCGCCTCCTCTCCTCCTCCTCCTCCAGGTGGCTTTCCTGGCCTGGATCCTGCTCCTGCTCCTCCTCCTCTGCAGGTGGTGGCCCTCTCATCAGCGCGCTCGGCTTGCTGCTGGTGGAGCCCTGTGTGATTGAGATCAGCACATACAACATGGCTTGCATAGTGCAGTAGCTGGGTTGCCTGAGGCGGGGGATGGGCCATGGTGTGGTAAGGCATGGCCTATGCCCATGGGGAACGAGCTGCATCAGATGACATGACAAAGAACCCTGGAACCTCCTCTGACACACACCACACAGGACATGTTGCCATACCACATTCATTGCTGACCAGCATGTTTGCATTGTGAGATGCGACAAGGGGTTGATGGGCAGTCGTTGTTGGTTTTATTGGTGGGGGGGTGGGCAGTGGGAAGGGTTGTTGAGCACAAAACTTTTATGTGAGTTAGGCCATGACATCCACTAAAAGTAGGGCCTCAGGCAGGTCTACAGGACACACTAACCAGCCAACCCTAGAAAGGGGAATAGTAAAGTGAGGCATATCATCTCATCATCTCAGGGGGATGGTCAGAAGTTGCAGCCACACTCATGGGAGGACCCCTGCAACCTGCATCCTTGATCTGGGACAGATATGTTATTACTTACTAGTTGGCTATTAGCCACATGGAAATTGATTTTGTACAGCACATTCGCATTATTCAAGACGTGTATTACAAATCTGTACAGGTGTCCTGTTTTTGAATACTTACGCCGAGCCCTGAGGTGCCATCGCACCGCCTGGATGAGCTCGGGCCTCTCCCGCCGCACATGGCGGAACCGCCTCCTCAGGACTCAAGGTCCTGGTGCACTCCGAAGCGTCTGTAAGATATAAGTTTGTAGAGCAGGGGTCGGGGGGGGATGGTCCTTTTTGTCCTCTGCACACATTGATTTGTTATTCAAATAGCAGAGAGAGAGGGTCAACAGTGTTGGGGGGGGGGGGGGGACCACCTCCATTGGTACTGAATCATAGGAGCCACCTTTTTACCATTTTGGGGGGGTGCAACCCCCCAGTGGAGATTACCCCTCCCTCCATACATAAAGGCATTTATTTTATATTGGGGGTGCTCAAGCACCCACAGCAGCCACCGAGTTGGTTCCTATGCAGATGATGCCATTAGAGGTGGCCATGAGGCCAGAACGTACCGTTTGCATGCATTATAATGTATGCTTGTAAACTACTTTATATGTGTTATCATTACCATGTTATAAAGTATGGTATACGTTTAATTGGTATCATGTTTCCACTATTCGGATTTGTTGTAAGCAACATAGAGGCTGCAAAGAGGGGTTGGAAATGTGGCCTTCACAGGCAAGAAATACATAAATAACGAAATACATTCTTGTAGGGATGTGGGAATGGTCGTCCTTTCAATAACATACATTTTATTAGTGATTGTGCTGTTCCTATATTACTCATTATCCTTGCATGCACACTCCAGTTACTGGTGGTAACATTGATGACGGAGCTGTTATATGTGTAGGTACAGGAGGGGGGGTGGGCCTTTCAAGCCTGTCCCTAATACAGGACCAGGCTCACATGGCCTGGAGCCTGGGGGGCAGGTGGTGGTGCTGGACAAAGAGTCTGTGCCGGTGCCTTAGGCACAGGCGCACCAGCAGCAGGCTCTCCTCCTGTCCGAAGTTGGGCTCTCGTCGTTGCGCCATTTTTCCACGTGTTGGAAAACAAGTGCCTTATACAGACGACCTTGTGTGAGGGACGTCGTTCATGCACAGCTCCATATATGGATGACCATCCCATATATGGCCCTATCAGCACATGGACGCAGTCGTAAGCATAGACGTCTTTGACGTGCACATGCCTGGTTATGTGTGCGGAACGTGCCTTATATAGATGAGTCTGAAGCACCCCACCCGACCCTTTTCACATATACACAATATGCATATAGCTGCATGTTCAGTAGGTGTACAGTGCATGCAGGTCCGGACATGCAGATGGGCACATATGAGGAAAATATGGGTGGAGCAGCATGATTTTTCTGTAGTTGACGCATATACGCGTTCCTCATATTTTCCCGTACCTGGATGGCCAGAACAACATGTACTGTACTTGCGGTACACCCTATGTACATTCTTTTACACACTTTCTGATTTGGTCGTTTTGCACCTGCAATAATCGACCGTTGTTAGGGCGCCCCAATTTAGTCACGCTTATGCGCTCCTCATTTGATTGATTTTTCGATTTTACATGTCTAATTTTGGGATGGTTTCTTAAGAACGTCATAATTCGTACTTGGACGTTCTTTCGATTATGCCCCTCCACGACTACTGCGGCAAGAAGCCACTGTTGAACTTTTTAAACCACTGCTTTGTATGATGTGACAAGAGAAAGGAAAGAGAGATTAGGTTGAGAGGGTAGGGGGAGGGCCGGGGGGGGACGACAAATAAAAGAAGTTGGGGACCAAGATCATTCCTTTATGGCTGTCTGTTAAGTATAAGGGATACAATACGAGAAGCGAGGGAAGGAAAGAAAAAGAAATACCTAATTGAAAATATGGAAATGTAGAGTTTGTTATAAAGTTTAGATGTGTTATATGTATATTCCTTGGACTATATGGTTTTCAACTAATAAAACAGATTTAAACATAAATGTCTGCCATTTAGAAGTCCAGTCTCTCAGCCTCGTAAGGTCCTCTTGTAATTTTCACAATCCTTTCGTGATTTAACAACTTTGTGTTGTCAGCAAATATAATTACCTCACTAGTTACTCCCATTTCTAGCTAATTTATAAATATGTTAAAAGCAAGTGGTCCAGAACAGACCCAGGGGAAGTCCCCACTAGTACACTTCTCATTGAGAATAATGGACATTTAACTTACTCTCTGTTTTCTATCTTTTTAACCGTTTTTAATCCACATCGAACAGTACTCCCTATCCCAGACTCTCCAATTTATTCTGGAGTCTTCCATGAGCAGTGGCGTAGGAAGGGGGGGTGGTGGGGCGGTCTGACCCGGGTGCATGCACGGGGGGGGGGGGGGGGGTCGGCTCCGCTGGTTCCCCTCTTCTCTCCCCGGAACAGGTACTTCTGTACGGGGCAGAGAGAGCAGGAACCAGCGGAGCCGGATGCAGCTCCAGCGACGTGCACTCCCGCCCCATTTTCTATGGTAGTGGTAGGCGCTACGGGGGGGGGGGGGGGGGGTGCTGTGCGCCGAGGGGGGGGGTGCGCCGTGCTGCACAGGGGGGGGGGTTCGCAGCGGCGACCCGCCCGGGTGTCAGCCGCCCTCGTTATGGCACTGCCATGAGGTACTTTGTCAAATGCCTTTTGAAAATCCAGATACACAATATCAACCGGCTTGCCTTTATCCACATGTTTGTTCACCCTTCAAAGAAATGTAATAGATTGGTGAGGCAAGATTTTCCTTCACTACATCCATGTTGGCTTTGTCTCATTAATTCATGTTTTTTAATATGCGCTGTAATTTTGTTCTTTATAATAGTCTCTACCATTTTGCCCTGCACCGACGTCAGGCTCACCAGTCTATAATTTCCCGGATCCCCTCTGGAACCTTTTTTAAATATCGGCGTTACATGGGCTACCCTCCAATCTTCCGGTATCACACTCGATTTTAAAGATAAATTAGGGCTGGCATTTCAAGCAGCAAGATAATGTAAATGTTCTCAGTCCTATATTCTTTTAGGAAAATTTTGAAAACCCTTTTGTTTCAGACCTCTGTATCCCACATAACCCACTGATTACATTTTTCATTTAATTACTGATTACTAATTTTCTTTTTAATTACTAAATTTACTATTATGTCCGCTCATTCCCAGTTAAATGAAACTGGCTTCTTAAATGTCTGAACCCGCTTAGAACTGCAATGGTAATAGCGGGATAGAAACCCCAATTACCATTATCCTTACCATATTATTAACACTAGTTCCGCCAGTTCCATTTTTTCAATTCTGTCTGTACCTCTGGATGAATATCATCCAGGAGATTTGTCAAAGTGCTCCAACAAAGTCCTATGGTTCCATAAACAAGTCTTGAGCAGGCCTCTGGCTGGCAGGCCCAAACAGTCTCTGTGGCTGGGGGCTTCTACACCGCAAACACAGCCCATACATTTTTTCAGTTCCTTCTGAGACCTGGTCTGGCTGAAGCAGGCTTTGCAGTTTTAAAGAACAGTAAAATTGGTTACCTCAGCCAGCTCACAATTATTACATGGAACTGCAGCAGCATCTGCTGGGCTTTTAGTCTTCCTTCCCTGGGACTCCTTAACTTCAGTCAAGCACTGTTCTATATACTTTCTGGTCTAGGCTCCACCCCTCCTCATGGCTCACTTCCACCCAGGTTGGACTAGTGCTCTTAAGGTGGCTCAGGACTGTCTATAGAACTATTCTTAAGGGTGAGGGGCAGAATTCTATAAACCTAGGGTTACCCATATTTTGTCCTCTGAAAAAGAAGACACACATCAGTGCCCCTGCCCTGCCCACACCACACCCATGCCCCGCCCACACCACGTCCCTTTCGGATCCTCACCCCGCCCTTTCTCGCTCTCACCCCTGTCACATATTCCCCCTCCCCTCCCCCGGGTCACATATTTCCCTTCCCCTGCCTTCCCCATCACCTCCCCTCTCCCTTGACAAATATTCCCCTCCCCTCCCCTACTATCTACTGCTTGGTGGTCTAGTGACCTCTTTGGGGCAGGAAAGAGCCCCCTCTTTCCTGCCCGGAGCGCTGCCTGATCTGCATCCTTCTCTGTCTCGGCTCGGGATTCAAAATGGCCACCGAGAGTTGAAGTCTCGCGCCGGCCGCTTCAACTCTCGGTGGCCATTTTGAATCACGAGCGAGACTGAGAAGGATGCAGGGCAAGGCAGCGCTCCCCGGGCAGGAAAGAGGGGGCTCTTTTCCTGCCCCGAGATGGTCACTAGATCACCAGGGCAGATAGTAAGTAAGGGGAGAGGAGACCACGCTACGCTCGCTCTGCCCGCCAGCCCGTTTGCCAGAATCCAACAGGCGAGCGCGGGCAAACCTGCCGGCTACCCGGGACATGTCCGGGGAAATTCCGGACATATGGTAACCCTATATAAAACCCCATACAAGGAGGGAAGTTATAAATGTGGGCTGTCATTAAGATGGGCTATCTACTCCACGTCATGCTATTTTAGCTACAGGATCCCATTTTACTGCAATGAGACCCAACTTCAAGATAGCCATGTCACTGACGCTGATCTCACAACCACCTGCTTCTCTTCAGGGGTACTCCCAATGTTCTAGGGACCTCCAGGAGCACACAAACTATGTCCCTAGGACATCTTCTCCCCTCAATGGCGTAGGACACATCCCAGTGGAGCCCCTCAGAGCACACTGCAATACCCAGGGGCTCTCGTCCCTAGCAGCACCGCACTTCCAATTGCGCGATTCCATTCTGGGTCACCAGGGTGCAGGGCTAAGCTCAGGGACAAACAAAGTGTCCTTTACGTTTTGTTCAGATGTTGTTCCAGAGCTGCCCATAAGTCCTGCTACTACTCCTGTCGTTGAAGTCCACAATCTTGCAGCTTCACCTGCACTCGACCGGATGTGGAATCCAACACTGAGGGGTAGGTTCGCATATTCCCTTCCTCGTCCCCATCCTTGCAAACAGGCTGAGAGTAGCAGACCTCCCAACTACACGTCTCTTCAAGATGCCATCTTATCCAAAACAGGGTCGCAAGGTTATCAATTTTAAGAATATCATATCAAAATACCAGTAATGTAACTGAGTTTTAAAAGGTTTAGATATATTTCTAGAGGCTAGGTCCATTATCTGCTGTTTAGCCAGATGGCCCCAAGATATCTTTACTTCTCATTTCTGAAGGAGTGGCATGGATTGGGCCTTCTATTTAAGATCTAATGGGTTCTTTCAAGTCCCCTGGACATGCCACTGTCAGAGAAAGCATACTGGGTTTGATAGGCCTTTGGTCTAATTCAGTTTTTAATACTTTGGGGATTCATTTTTCAAAAGAGAAAAATTCTTATACAACCTATAAATGTACTCACTTTGCTGTTCCCCAGTAATCTCTCCACACTCGTTCTTCCCTACACCCCTTCCCGTGCACGCCGCTCCATGGATAAATCCTTCTTATCTGTTCTCTTCTCCACTACTGCCAACTCCAGACTTCGCGCCTTCTGTCTCGCTGCACCCTACGCCTGGAATAAACTTCCTGAGCCCTACGTCTTGCCCCATCCTTGGCCACCTTTAAATCTAGACTGAAAGCCCACCTCTTTAACATTGTTTTTGACTCGTAACCACTTGTAACCACTCGCCCTCCACCTACCCTCCTCTCCTCCTTCCTGTACACATTAATTGATTTGATTTGCTTACTTTGTCTATTAGATTGTAAGCTCTTTGAGCAGGGACTGTCTTTCTTCTATGTTTGTGCAGCGCTGCGTACGCCTTGTAGCACTATAGAAATGCTAAATAGTAGTAGCAGTAGTAGAAAAATGTTGTAATTTTGAAACTCGGATGTTTTTCTCTGCAGTGCTTGCAAATCACAAGGGGGCATGTTGTAGGCAGGATTTGGACATGCCAATATTTGGACATTTTTCTGCCATAATGGAACAAAGCAAAAACATCCAAGGCTAAAAGTAGATGCTTTGGTCTAGACCTGTTTCCAAGCACGACTAAGTCACAAACTGTTGGTACAAAACTGCTAGGTATACTATACTGCTACTACTAATCAATTTCTATAGCGCTACTAGACTACGCAGCGCTGTCAATTGAACATGAAGAGACAGTCCCTGCTTGACAGAGCTTACAATCTAATCAAGACAGACAAACAGGACAAAATAAGGGATAAGGGGGGATAAGATGGGAATTATAAAACAGACAAGGGTACTAAACAAGAGAATATGAGTTAGGAGTTAAAAGCAGCCTCAAAAGGTGGGCTTTTAGCCTAGATTTGAAGACAGTCATATCAAACTTGATTGGAAGATGGAACATATCGAACGTGACTTCATGGCTCTGGGACAGAGGGTGAAGCAGTTAGGTGCACAGGTGGTATTCTCATCAATCCTTCCTGTTGAGGGTAAAGGCCAAACGAGGGAAGCTTGCATTCTAGAGCTGAATGTATGGCTGTGTGGATAATGCCAACATGAGTGTTCAGTTTCCTAGACCATGGGATGATTTTCCAAGAGCTACTGAGCAGAGATGATGTCCATCTATCGAAGAAAAGGACAAAGTGTCTTCCTTAATAGTCCGGCTAATGTACCTAAAGAGGGCTTTTAAACTAAAATCATGGGAATGGGTAAGAAAAACCCCTCAAGATCATTACTAGCCCTCAGGAACATAAAACATCAAATATCTTTATAGAAACGGGAAAAAAGAGTAATATCTGGAGAACTTTGTATATCAATACTTCCATGGCATTAATGTACAGGAGGTGAGCCTTTTTCAAATGAAGGAAAACTCTGGAGTGAGAGGGCATAGGTTATAGGCTCAGGAGTAATCTATGGAGAGGGTGGTGGACATGTGGAATAGCCTCCTAGTGGAGGTGGTGGAGACAAGGATGGTGTCTGAATTTAAGAAAGCATGGGACAGGCACGTGGGATCTCTTAGGGAAAGAGGGAGATCAAGGTTGCTGAGGATGGGCAGACTGGATGGGCCATTTGGCCCTTATCTACAATCATGTTTCTATGCATATACGCACCTATCCTAGAAGTTTGATTGCTGTAGGTTTTGGAGATACAGACAAAAGGGAATATGTAAGCATTTTTAAAATCATATATTCTATAATAAATGCTAAATATTTTTTAATTAATATTCCTAAAATACATTGATTCACTTTTACAGAAAGCAGCTTGTTCATAAAAGTACAGGGAAATCTGGAAGCTGAACTTCAGGTATTTTGCACACATTGGGTGGTAATTATATAGACTTTTACCATGTGTAATAAAAGTCCAAACAACAACAAAGTACACATGTTGACATGATGGCACACACACTTTGCTGATAGGCATACACAGGGATGGAGTTTGGGCACAGCGAGGGTGGAGTTTGCAAGTAAGCACCTAGATTATAAAAAAATAATCTATGCAAATATTCTTTGCACAAATATTTAGACTTGCTTATGAGCAGGTGTAAATGTCTGCACCTGCATACAAGGTGCAAATAAAATAGCACTTAAGTAGGCACCTACTTGTTCTCTTAAAACTGTTATAAAATTACTTTCAACATATATAGAAAGGGCCAAACCCTATCCATGTGATAAATATGGCTATTATCAGGATAAAGTTCCGATATTTTCTTGGCCAGTTGGAATGCAGATTTTCAGTAACTGCCTTGAGTGGAACTGCTACTTTTCATATATTTATACATAGAAGGCAATTTTGCAACAGGATGCCTAGGTTGGCAAGGCACAAAAGTGTACATTTTTGACCCCCATTTCATCGAGGTAATATATCCACCTTTATAAAATAGAGTTCTCAAAGCTCCTGCACAAAGTTGCACCTGCTCTGAAGCAGGCCTAACTTTTCCATCTATGTTTAGGTGCTTATATAGATATGTGGAAAGTGCTGACCTGCTACAACTTTTCCCTCGGAAACTTATGTATATACTGCTTAAAATTACACATTGCTCCTGGGCAATTTTATAAAAAACTAGTAAAAAAGGCCCGTTTCTGAGACCAATGAAACGGGCGCTAGCATGGTTTTCATCGTGAGAGTGTGTGTGAGAGAGACTGAGTGAATGTGCAAGTGTGTGTGACAGAGTGAGGCTTGTGTGTGTGAGAATGAGTGTGTGTGTAAGAATGTGAGTGTGCATTTGATATATGTAGACTTTGTGTGTGAGTGATTGAGGGAGAGAGTGTGTGTGTTTGAAAGAGTGTGTGTGTTTCTGTGTATGTGTGAGTGTTTTAAGCAGGTGGTGCATTCCCCTCCCCCCTACCGTGCCGCTGTTCTTTCCCTCCTCTCACCGCCCCAGTCACCCTCCAAGTTCCAGGCCACCCTCCCCCCCCTCAGAGTGAGTGTATATGTTTGAAAGAGTGTGTGTGTGTGTGTGTATGTGTGAGTGTTTTAAGCAGGTGGCGCATTCCCCTTCCCGTTCAGTGCTCCTCTTCCTCCCCGTGTTCACCGTCGACATTCCCAGTCTGCTGTCCCTCCCCAAGCCCCCCTCTTCATCCCAAGCCCTCCTCCCTCTTTTCTGTGCTGCCTCCCATGCATTGATTTGTTTGCTGTGCTGCTGCTCCTCTCTCCTCTTTCTGTCTCCGTAGGAGCGCAGGTACCAGGAAGTTGTTTTGAAGTTCGTGTTCCTGTGCTCCCGGGCCAGTGAGAGATGAGTGGGCTGCAGCGCAGACAGCCAATGGGTGAAGGCTGTCTGTGTTTTGTTTTTTGTTAAGATTAGCGGCGATCTTTGAGGGGGAGGGTGGATATGTGAAACGGCAACCTCGGGGGAGGGTGGGCTTGAGAGAGGAAGCTGCGAACTCGGGGGGGGGGGGGTTGGGTTTGAAAGAGGGGACCGTTGGGGGGGGGGAATGGGGGAAGTCCCTAGCAACGTGTGTTCGATGTGTGCTCGTCCCTCGCGTTCCAACTTGATGACGTTGAGGGCGGAGCGATGCGATTGGTTGTCATTGCTCCGCCCTCGACGTCATCATGTTGACGCTGTGGGCGGGGCAGACACAAAGCGATCTCACCCCCTTCACTTTTAGAATGTTGGAGTAAGTGAGGCTTCATAGAACGTTTGGAGGTGCGTTTTATATAGAGAGATTTTTACATGTAGAAATACCTTATAAAATTACCCTCTTAGCTCATACTGATGCAGTATTTCTCTGTCTTAGAGGGCTTATATATTAACAGCAGCTTTTCAATTTTGATAAAAATCTACAAATTTGGGCGGCTTACAATGAAACATACACAATTTAATTTCAAACAAAATAGAAACGAACAAAAAAAAACAACCATCTTCTGTATATCCAAACATCATGCTACACCCAATTAAAGACGTATCAAATCAATCTGTATAAAACGCTTAATGAAAAATACATTTTTAACTGTTTACAGAAAGACTAATAATGGTACAAAATTTATTATTTATTTATTTAGATTTTGCTCACACCTTTTTTCAGTAGTAGCTCAAGGTGAGTTACATTCAGGAACTCTGGATATGTCTCTGTCCCAGGAGGGCTCACAATCTAAGTTTGTACCTGAGGCAATGGAGGGTTAAGTGACTTGCCCAAGATCACAAGGAGCAGCAGCGGTAATGTTTTTCATAAAGTTAGTCCCTCAACCATAAAAACAGCTGCCTGATATTGATTCCGTATATGCCAAAAAGAAGGAATATCAAAAAGGGTGTTATCAACAGAGCATAAGGTTCTGACAGATCGACAGCTTTTCAATGAAGTAGCAATGTTGAAGGGATAATCACAATGTACAGATTTATAAATTAAAATCAAGATCTTAAAACAAATCCTCCACATAATTGGTAACCAATGCAACATCGCCAAAGTTGCTGAAACATGTTTAAATCAGGAGATATTGCAAATCATTCATACTGTTGCAATTTGTGCAACTTGAAAGGCACGAAGCAACTGCTTCGACAACCCAAGAAAAAACAGCATCACAATAGTCAAAAGAGGTTTAACATACACAGCACAACTGTATAAAAAACAACTGGACTGAAATATGTCACGGTCCCACTGTGACTCATGGATCACAGTCCCGATAGAGGCTGATGCTCCATTTGTTACTTCTGCACGATGCTCACTCTCCCTTGGGCCCTTATGCATACCACAGGTCACTCAATGGGAGTCGTGGAGGAGGAGGATGATGTTGCATCCTCCTCCTGCATAAGATGCAGGAGGATGATGTTGCATCCTGCGAGCTGCTTAGCCCTACCCCCAATCCAGCTTCGGGGCTTCCACTTCTTCATGCTCCTGCCTTCGTTTGGTGCCTGTTGATACTGCTGGATCTATTTACACCCTTGATCGTACCTCGTTCCTGAGATGCTTGCCTGCAATTGTGTGTGGGGGATTCTGAGATGCTTCCCTGCGTCTGTGTGGGTTCCAAAGATGCTTGCCTGCGTCTGTGTGTTCCTGAGACACATACCGTCTATGTATGTGGATTCCTGAGATGCTTGCCTGCATCTGTGTGTGTGGGTTCCTGAGACACTTCCCTGTATGTGTGTGGGTTCCTGAGACGCGTCTCTCCTGCGTCCGTGTGTGTGGGTTCCTGAGACGCGTGCCGACATCTATGTGTGTGGGTTTCTGGGACGCTTCCCTGCATCTGTGTGTGTGGGTTCCTGAGATGCTTCCCTGCATTTCTGTGTGTGGGTTCCTGAGACGCTTGCCTGTGTTTGTGTGTATGGGTTTACAAAACACTTTCCCGCTTCTGTGTGTGGATTCCTGAGTAACCTTCTTGCTTCTGTGTGTAGGTTCCTGAGTCACCTTCCTGCTTCTGTGGTGGGTTCCTGAGACCCTTTCCAGGTTCTATGTGAGTGGGTTCCTGAGGCACTACTGCCCTGTTCCTCTCAGTTCAACTGTCTTTGAGGTGGTTCGTCTTGATCCCAAGAAGGAAGCACCAGCCTCCAGTGACTACCTATACTCCATCTGTCACAGTCGGCTCCATGACTGCGGCCCAAGGGCTCACTATTTGGATTATAACAACACACGGAAGCCATAAGCTTGATGGAGTCCCTGCCCTACATCTCTTACAGCAACTTGTTCTTCAGTTACAGCAACTTTCTGGGGCCATGGAAACGTTAACACACTGAATAGATCAGCTGCAGGGACCAGATTCCACTTCTTCCCATTGTTGAGCTGCGGCCCATCAGAAAACCCTGGGGGTTCAGGCATCCAGGCTGCTGCTCGTCCATGGTTTGATGGTAACCCCAAGACCTGCAGAAGATTCCTAAATCAGTGTCAGATTATATTTGAACTGCAAGCCAAAGATTTCCATTCAGACTGTGCTAAGGTGGGGTTACCATATTTGCCTTGACAAAAAAAGAGGACACCAATAGCCATACCCCCTCCCTACCCCTCCAAGTCCCTGTCATGCCCCCTCCCCACACCACAATCACCTTGATCCTTCCCAAAGAAAGCCTCCCTCACTCCCTATCCACAGTCCATCCATAATCCACCTCCCCTCCCTTATTGTGCCCTTGTGGTCTAGTGGCCTCTTTGGGCCTCTCTTTCCTGCAAGGCAATGCCATTCCCATTCGTTCCCAATGCCACTTCAAAATGGCTGCCAACTTCAAGTGGTAACCTCAGAAGACTAAGGTAGGGGAAGGAAGGACACCCTGAGACCCGCCAATGCCAGCTTCAGCCTGCCAGCCAGTCTGTCCATGCCCGCAAACCTAGACAAATGGGCAGGCTGGAAAAACCCAGACGTCCCACGGCATCCTCAAAAAGAGAACATGTCTGGGTAAAACCGGACATATGGTAACCCTATGCTAAGGTCGCATATATCATCTCCCTTCTCACCAGTCTGGCCGTTACCTTGGCTTCATTGCTATGGGAGGAAAAATGATCCTGTACTCAACAACCTTACTGACTTCTTGATTCAGCTTCACCATATTTTTGGAAGAACCCAGTAACGCTTCTTCCGCAGCTGCAGAATTTCTTAATTTAAGACAAGGGAACCAGACCAGAACCAGCGGAAGTTTTGCGACGCTGCCGCTTGAAGTCTCAGCAGCCAGTCTAAACAAGCAATGGCAGTGAGAGGATCAGCAGCAGTGGGGCAGGAGCAAGCTACTAGACCACCAGAGTGACAAGGTATGTGGGGGAGGGCACCCAGGGAGGAGAGGTAGATGGATGGTGTTGTGTGTGAGTGGGAGGCAGGGGTTGAAACCAATTAGGTCAAATTCTGTTTCTACTTCCTCATGTAGCCATCATTGCCTTACACTCAAAACAAAGGCAAACAAACCTATGAGCTGTATCCACGTTGCCGTTCTTTATTGTTGGTAGCATTTTTATTTAATTTCACCTTACATTTTCAAACATGTCAGCTTGTGCAGTATATGGATGTACACAGAGGAAGCATAATAACAGAATAACTTTCACAGGTAGAGTAGTAATTTGTTATAAATCATAATCGGTGTTTCTTTTGGAGGGGCTGGTTATAGGGCCACCCTAGCACTGTTATATTCATGCAGAGTTTTTTCTCCTGGTAATGGGCTGCTACAATAGACCATGTTATGAGAATCTGGTGCTCAACATTCAGAATTTCTATTTATTTACTTATGACATTTACATCCCTCATTAAACATGAATTAGCTTGAAATTGGGAGCATTAAAAATTTTTTTTTTTCCTGTACCTAGATGAAAAGAAAAAGATGGCATGTGGGAATTTGCTCCTTGTTTTTTTTTTTTTAACTTATATGACAGCTTTTTAATTTATTTGAAAGCTTCCCATATATAAATATAAATATCATGAAAAAAAAATGAATATCACTAAAACAGCTTCAAAAATTATTGTTGGAAGAAACAGTATTAATAAAGGCTGTGTTTTGTGCTCATTTTCCTACACGGTTCTGTACAATACATTAATACATGGCCAAATTTAAGGTAAAATTATGTATAATCATACCTGATAATTTTCTTTCCATTAATCATAGCTGATCAATCCATAGACTGGTGGGTTGTGTCCATCTACCAGCAGGTGGAGATAGAGAGCAAACTTTTGCCTCCCTATATGTGGTCATGTGCTGCCGGAAACTCCTCAGTATGTCGATATCAAAGCTCCATCCGCAGGACTCAGCACTTAGAGAATTACACCCACGAAGGGACACTCTGCCCAGCTCACCCACCGCCCCGAAACAGGGTGAGGGGAAATAACCCAGCTCATCCCCACACAAGTGGGGGAGGGGAATCCGTCCAGCTCATCCCCGCGGAGCGGGGGGAGGGACACCACACCCGCCGATGCGGGGGGGATCTGGCTTATCCTGCAACCGCAACCGCGGGAGGAGCTGACTGACCCTAACACCGCCGAAGCGGGAGGGGTTACAAAGCTGCCCTACAGCCGCACGAAGCGGGAGGGAGTGCCGGCAGAATTTTAAGTCTCAATCCAGCCCCGTAAAACGGAGGGGAGAGGAATGCAGCAGCTCACTGTAACACAAACTCGTCTTAACTCTTGAAGAATCCAGTGAAAAAAACTTGAACACGAAGTTCTTTCTGAAGTAACTGAAGACTAAACTTGAACCTGAAATGCAACCAGAATAAAAACAGTACAGATATCTGGGAGGGGCTATGGATTGATCAGCTATGATTAATGGAAAGAAAATTATCAGGTATGATTATACATAATTTACCTTCCATATCATCAAGCTGATCAATCCATAGACTGGTGGATGTACCGAAGCAGTACTCACCCAGGGCGGGACATTGAAATCCCTGACCTCAACACTGAAGCTCCAAACCGGGCCTCCGCCCGTGCAGCCACAGTCAACCGGTAATGCTTGGAGAATGTATGAGCCGAAGCCCAAGTTGCCGCCTTGCATATCTCTTCCAAGGAGACGGATCCGGCCTCTGCCATCGAGGCCGCCTGAGCTCTCGTGGAGTGAGCCTTCAGCTGGATAGGCGGCACCTTCCCCGCGGCCACATAAGCCGCTGCAATGGCTTCCTTGACCATCTTGCCACTGTAGCTTAGCAGCCTGCAGACCCTTACGAGGACCTGCAAACAGGACAAACAGATGATCCGATTTCCGGAAATCATTGGTCACTTCCAAGTATCTGATGATGACTCGTCTCACATCCAGATATTTAAGAGCAGAGTACTCCTCTGGGTAGTCCTCCCTACGAAAGGAAGGGAGACAGAGCTGCTGATTCACATGGAAGCGAGAAACAATCTTGGGCAGGAAGGAAGGCACTGTGCGAATAGCCACTCCTGCCTCAGTGAACTGCAGAAAAGGCTCTCGACATGAGAGCGCTGGAGCTCGGAAACTCTTCTGGCTGAAGTGATAGCCACCAAAAAGACTGCTTTCAACGTCAGGTCTTTCAGAGATGCCCTCGACAAGGGTTCAAAAGGCGGCTTCTGCAATGCTCTTAGTACCAGGTTGAGATTCCACGCAGGCACCACTGAGTGCAGAGGAGGGCGCAGGTGATTAACTCCCTTGAGAAAGCGCACCACATCTGGCTGTGAAGCCAGGGAAGCACCCTTCAGGCGGCCCCCTGAAGCAAGCCAGAGCTGCTACCTGGACTTTAAGGAACTGAGCGACAGGCCTTTCTCCAGACCTTCTTGCAGGAACGCCAACACTGAAGAAATTGGAGCAGTGAAGGGAGAAAGTGAGCCTGCTTCACACCACGCTGCAAAGATACGCCAAACCCTGGCGTAAGCAGTAGAAGTTAGAGCGCTTCCTCGCTCTCAGCATAGTGGCGATGACCTTGTCTGAGAAGCCCTTCTTCCTCAGACGCTGCCGCTCAATAGCCAGGCCGTAAGACCAAAGGGGGAGGGATCCTCCATCACCATGGGACCCTGATGTAACAGGCCCTGCTCCATCTGGCAGCCGCAGAGGATCGTCGACTGAGAGCCTGATCAAGTCCGCATACCAGGGACGCCTGGGCCAATCCGGACCCACCAGGATTACCCTGCCGGGATGCTTTGCCACCCGGTCTAGCACCCTGCCCAACATGGGCCAGGGCGGGAACACATAGAGAAGCTCTTGTGTCGGCCACTGTTGGAGAAGAGCATCTACTCCCAGGGATCGAGGGTCACGTCCTCTGCTGAAAAAGCGCGGCACTTGGCAATTGGCCGATGACGCCATCAGATCTAGGCTCGGCTGGCCCCAGCGCTTCGTGATGTCCCAAGAACGCCTGAGCAGATAGCTGCCACTCTCCGGGCTCCAAGGTATGGCGACTGAGGAAAGTCCGCCTTGACATTCATGACTCCGGCAATGTGGGCCGCTGAAAGCTGCTCCAGGTTCGCTTCCGCCCACTGGCAAAGATTCATAGCCTCCTTGGCTAGAGGGGCGCTCTTGGTACTCCCTGGCGGTTGACATAGGCCACGCCGTGGCATTGTCCGACAGGACCCGTACAGGCCTCAACACCAGTACCGGGATGAACTCCAAAAGCGCCCAACCGAATGGCTCTGAGTTCCAGGAGGTTGATAGACCACTTTGCCTCTGCAGGAGACCAGAGCCCCTGCGCTGTCCTTCCCAAGCAGTGGGCTCCCCAGCCCGACAACGAGGCGTCCGTCGTGACGACAATCCACTCTGGGGTCACCAGAGGCATTCCCGCAGACAACTTGTCTGTCTGCATCCACCAGCTCAGCGCCTTGCGCACTGCTGGGTCCA